>NC_134701.1:267899253-268096753 GCF_043290135.1 Rhipicephalus microplus | reverse complement strand
TGGCGGCTCAGTTTCACTACCCGTTTATTTCTCTCATAGAGCTTTAGTGGTTGGCGCTGTGGCACGCAAGTGTTATCTTGCTTGTGCGCATCGTACTTGCGCACATGCGTACTCAAGCGGACGGCTGAAGGCCACCCTTCTCCTCCTTATCTAAAGGGGTTGCCAATTGCACCTATACATTTGCTCAGTTGGACCTTTCACGTAATGTCTTTAATGAGCACGTTTTTTTTACTATAATGACAACCAAGGGCCCCCGATTTTGCATTTGAAGAACTGTTCCCTACTTCCCACCATTATTCTCATAAAGCCAGAAACCAATGGTAGGTTTTGGCGAAAAGCACGTCATCGCTTCATTTTCATTTTTGCATTCATTGCAGTTTGTTTCCTTTCGGTCTCAACCAAACTTGGCCCCTCCCCCCCACCCCCTTTCCAATGGAGAACCCTGCACACGCTTATGCTTGCCATCATCGTGCACGTTTCACGGAAGCTGCTTGCCGTAACACTCAAGTGAATCTGGTGATTCCTCATAGAACACTACTTACGAATACGAATGTTATTGAACCAGGAGTGTCGTCAACATTTCTTCTTCAAGAAAACAACTGCGTACCTTAAAGCAGGTATGTGTAAACACTTCATAAACACTCCTATACCTTCTGACTGTCAGAAACACTGATGGGAGACTTCTGCCGTAAAGCTTTTGGTCTGAACGGTGACAACCGCTGCGACTCTGTGAGTGGATACTAATTTACAGCTTTAAAAATCGCTGAGGCCTCCTGGCATCTTCTATCTTTACTTTGCTAGGGCTGGCGTGTAAGGCCAAGCTTTTAGTGAATATACCACTTCTCTTGAGTGGTTCTCGTCCTATTGGTCATTTGTTCCCTTTTGTCCCTCGTCTGAATCTGGCGTTCATTACGGTGATATCTACACGGATCAAAGAAGAAGCCGCCACTGTTCTTCATTCACGGTCGCCGGCAGAGATCAATGCGGCCGCGCTGTTTCTGGATTCCCGGTGGGGTACTCTTCTCCCCATTCTCGTGTATTGGTTTCTCGGGAAGTGTGTTTACGGTAACGGAGGTCAGTCCTGCGCTTCATTGACGCGTCCCATTGTTTTGCGGAATGCGTCGGCGAAAATGTGAGAAAAGTTTGGAAGCCTTTGCCCTGCTGGGAAAATGGGGGCTAGCGAAGCTCGTCTTGCGTTTACCCGATGGGCTCGTAGTTTTTTTTTTTCTCTTTCTTTCTTCCTCCTTTTCCTCTCTTCCTTCCTCTCGTCCCTTCCTTTTTTTCTTCTTATGTTCTTCCTTTCTTCGTTCCTTTTGTTTCTTCCTTTCCTTCTCTTCCTGCCTTCCTACTTTCCCTTCCATTTGAAAAAGAATCGCAGCATATCCACGTAGTGAATGATGATGAGTGGATTGAAGCACCCATCCGTCCGTCCGTCTGTCTGTCCGTCCGTCCGTACATCTGTCTGTCCGTCTGTCCATCCGTCTGTCTGTCTGTCTGTCTGTCTGTCTGTCTGTCTGTCTGTCCGTCTGTCTGTCGCTCTGTCCGGCCGTCCGCCTGTCTGTCCATCCGTCTGTCTCTCCATCTGTCTGTCTGTCTGTCTGTCTGTCGCTCAGTCCGTCCGTCCGTCCGTCTGTCTGTCTGTCTGTCTGTCTGTCTGTCTGTCTGTCGCTCAGTCCGTCCGTCCGTCCGCCTGTCTGTCCATTCGTCTGTCTCTCCATCTGTCTGTCTGTCTGTCTGTCTGTCTGTCTGTCTGTCTGTCTGTCTGTCTGTCTGTCTGTCGCTCTGTCTGTCTGTCTGTCTGTCTGTCTGTCTGTCTGTCTGTCTGTCTGTCTGTCTGTCTGTCTGTCTGTCTGTCTGTCTGTCTGTCGCTCTGTCCGTCTGTCTGTCTGTCTGTCTGTCTGTCTGTCTGTCTGTCTGTCTGTCTGTCTGTCTGTCTGTCTGTCTGTCTGTCTGTCTGTCTGTGAATAAGCTGTGCGGGCTACGCCGGAAGGATGGACTGCCCTAGAGCATAAGGAGTTTCAAAAACTGCATGACATAACACTTCCAATACGGATATTAAGTGCAGAGCACCTCGGGGGGACCGGGCTGTCGTATGCTGTCCTCGTTGCTTGGCGTAACACTCCATGCTTGTAGTATTTTGAGCGTGCGTTCGCGCTAAGGAAAAGTATTCTACCTGTTCTACTTCGAGTGCCTTGGTGATGATCCCTTATCATCAGCAGAAAAAAGCGAGTAAGGCATTTGGTGTAACGCTGGCAAAGCCACATATAATAGTGAAAAAAGTAGAGTAAGGAAGCTCGAAATAGACAAAAGAGAAAGGGAAAACATGGGAAGAAAAACGGAAAGAGCAGAAAAAAAATTGCCCGCAGCTTCCCTCGGGGGAACACTGAGGAGGATGCGGAGCATATAATTGGTTAACGGGGTGTTAAAGTGCGACTTACTTGGGTCGATGGCTAAATTAGTTAACGTGGTTGTGAAATGGGGTGTTAAATTGCGACTTACTTGGGTCGCTGGCTAAATTGGTTAACGTGGTTGTAGGAGGGGTGTTAAATGAGTGAACACGTACGACACGTATGCGAAAGGGCGGTGTTTATTTATTGCGACGAACTTTGAGCACGATGGCTTTTTGGTCGGTAAAGTGAAGAGTGAGTGGATCGGGTCGCAGCGGTCGTAGGTCGAAATTTGCAAAGACGTGGTCGATGCAGGTTCCGCGAATGGTGGTCGGCTGGTGGTGTTTGCAGTCGTCGTGCGTTGCGCGTTTCAGCGAGTGTTGCGACGCCATGTATTCGACTATCCAATCGTCCTTGATGACGTCGACGTTGAAGTCGCCAACTAGCATGAACGGTCGATGTTGCGGTTGTTGTTTTCTGTAATCTTGCACGGCCTCGTCGACGTACTTTTGTACGGCGGCACGAGAGAGGTTTGGCGCGAGGTACATCGTCATGACGTCGACGCCACAGACGGTAGTAACGCAGTGCTCGCCGTTGGCGCGTTGTTGAACGCCGGGCTGTAGTCGGAGGTCAATGAAGTAGTCGTCGTCGTTGTCGACGTCACGCTTGACGTAAATTCCCACACCGCCCGCAGGTCGTTAGAACCCGTGCGTGCGCGCGACCGAAGCGTATCCCGCAACGTCGACGTTATTGGCGTTCCACGTCTCGGTGAAGCAAAGCACGTCCACTCTGCGTAGTACGGGATCTCGCACGACGTCAACCGCGTGAGCGCCTATCGACCGGGTGTTGAGCAGTGCCAGGGTGAAATGGGACTCGGAGTCAACGTCTTCGAGCGCGCGACAGTATCGTTGGGTGACGGTGTCCAGTCTGTGTTTCTGCAAACGTTCAAATTCGTCGGCCATGTTCTTGTCGACGTTGTCGTTCGTGTGATGGAAGTGGTGGTCGCCTGCCTCGTTGGTAATGTACAATTTGTTGACGTCGGTACAACGACTCATGGCTACGTACACTAGCTTTTGCGGATGGGTCTTTGAGTACTCGTATACGACCTCCGAGTATGTGGCTCCCTGCGACTTGTGGACGGTAATGGCACTGGCTTGCACGACCGGAAACTGGGATCGTTCGCAGGTAACGCCGGCCTTGCGGTCGATGGTCAGCGTGAGGGTCTGTCGAACGATAGGGATCCACGCGCTGTCAACGACGTATCCCTTGTGCGTGGCTTCTTGTACGGCTCGTTTGGAACGTGCACGAGTGATTCTTCCGGTGGTGGGCACGTCAAACTGTAGCCACAGGCGGACGATGAGAGAGAAGTCGTCGGCGTCGGAGCACTCGCAAAGCTTTAGCGTGCCGACGGCACCGTTGACAAGCCCGTCCACCACGTCGTAATGGAGTTGTTCTGAATGTTGCCGATCCGAGTTAAGTTGTTATCGAACCAAAGACGATCACACACCTTGCAGGTGTGGCCGAAGCTTCGATCGAGGAAGTCGCGCTTGAAGCGAGCGTTGGGCGCGGCATACTGCTTGGCGCGCCACGCCGCTACCTCGGCGCGCTTGCGCTAGCGGGCAGCATCGGGATCGGCCTCTCGTCGCCGACGCTTGCACTCGGCTTCCCGTTTTCGAAAGCCCGGGTCCTCTTGTCGACGCTTACGTTTCAAAGCGGCCGAATCCGGTGCTGCTGCTCGACGCTGACGTCTCTCAGCGGCTTCACGTTCTCTAAGTTGAGCATCTTCCGCTCGACGCCGACGTTTACGTTCGGCGTCGCGAGTTCTTCTCCGCGCTGCCTTGTCTTCGGACGACGACTTGGTTGCGGTTCCGCCAACACTTTGGCCGGCGCTGTTCGAAGGGACGTCGATCATTGCGACCTCGGACGTCGACGCGCCGTACAAACCAACCGACGAGCGGCAACTGAGCGAGCGAGCACCGACCTTGAGTATATATACAGCGCGACGGCGCATGCACTGTCAGCTGTCGAATGTTCGAGAAGGGGGAGAAGCGCAACGGCGCATGCGCACGCGTCAGCTGCCGATGTTCTCGAAGCGTGACGGCGCATGCGCGCTACATTATACAGCTAGCGAATGTTCGTGAAGAGGAGAAGCGCACGCGGTGTGTAGAGGAGGAAGGTTGCACAGATGGTGGAGGAGTGAAGCGCGCGCGGTGTGTAGAGGAGGAAGGGATGCACAGATGGTGGAAGAAGGAGGAGGAAGCTTGCGGACGGCGCCGCACTACAAGCCTCGAGTATTAGATGCTCCGCATCTAAAAGAGAGATCCCACGTACAGTGGAAATCGAAAGCACGAATGATTGATTGATTGACTGATTGATGTGTGGGGTTTAACGTCTTAAAACCATCATATGATTATGAGAGACGCCGTAGTGAAGGGGTCCGGAAATTTTGACCACCTAGGGTTCTTTAACATGCGCCGAAATCTAAGCCCATGGGCCTACAACATTTCCGCCTCCATCGGAAACGCAGCCGCCGAGACCGGGATTCGATCCCGCGACCTGCGGGTCAGCAGCCGAGTACCTTAGCCACTAGACCACCGCGGCGGGGCGAATCACGAATGAGAAAGGTTGATATTGTCATTTTAAAATCAGCACATCGTTACGAAGTGGAGGCAAATGATGCCGTACATGATTTCCGTGTCATGATTATCACGATGGAATATGTCGTTTACCGTCGTTATCTATTCACGTCGCGTGATACCGAATTTATGGGGAGCTAGCGAAAGAACCACGCGCACGCCATGAGCGTGGTATGTTGTCGTGTTCTTACATGACACGCGTGTCAGGATTATCATGTTTTCACCAGTCATGTACTTTCGTCATCCATGGACATCACTTAACACCAATTTTGGTATATGTGGAGCTAGCCAAACGGCCACGATTGCATCATTAAGGGTCCATTATACTCCAATGTAGCATTGACGCGCGTGCAAGCTGGGCACAGTGACGCTACGTTAGCAAAACGCGAGCACTCTATAGTCTGACGCCTGGCGTGACCGGCGCGACCACCGTCCATCAGCGCGGCCCGACGGCAACCGGCGCGAAAAGTGGCATGCTGCATTTCGCGCCGATGCGTTACTCAGACAACACTGCGTCTCCCTCTTTTCGTGACGGAGGGACGCCGGACGCGCTGAAACGCGCATGCGTCAAAGCAACGCAGTGCGGCGAGCGCCTCCGAGTATATGGCAGCACCGGCGCCCCACTTCGCAATGCCAGCGTGACGCGTCGAAATGAACGCTGGCGAGCACGCGCATCGCGTCACGTCGAAATGTATTAGCGCCTTGACATATAGTCATGTTCTCACAGGTCACACATCTCACGATTATCATGTTTGCACCAGTCACATACCTTCGTCAGCTATTGACGTCACGTAATACCAAATTTGGCATGTGTCAAGCTGTCGAAACGGCCACGAGTGCATCATGAGTGTGGCATGTAGTCATGTTGTTACATGACACGCATGTCGTGATTATCATGTTTGTATGCGCCATTTACCTATATCGTCCGTTCGCGTCGCGTAATACCGAGTTTGGTACATGCGAAGCTAGCGAAACGGCCGCGAGCACTTCATGAGCGTAGCATGTAGTCATGTTCTTACATGACACGCATCTCATGTTTATCATGTTTGTACCATTATTATACCTTCGCCATCCATTTAGGTCCCGTAATACCAAACATGGTATAAGTGATGCTAGCGAAACGACCGCCAGCGCATCATTAGCGTGGCATGTAGTCATGTTGTTACATGACACGCATATCATGGTTGTCATGTTTGCACCAGTCACATACCTTCGTAATCCATTCGCTTACCGTAGTACCAAATTTGGTATATGTGACGCTAGCGAAACAGCCGCGAGCGCATCATGAGCTTGACAAGTAGTCATGTTGTTACATGACACGCATGTCATGATTTTCAGGTTAGGGTCTGTTGCTTGTGTTCGCCATGCAATAATGTCGTATCATACCAGTTTTGCAACATGCCATGTGAACGAAACCACTGCAAGAGCTGCGGGACCATAAACTGTAAATCATGACATTCATGACATGTATGTCAAGATTTTCATGTCATGACTTGTCATATATGTTCTTCCTACAGTCATGTTATGTCACACCAACTTTGGTATCGATACCATTATCGAAACGGCCAGAAGAGCTAAACGTAGGCGGCTAGATAGATAGATAGATAGATAGATAGATAGATAGATAGATAGATAGATAGATAGATAGATAGATAGATAGATAGATAGATAGATAGATAGATAGATAGATAGATAGATAGATAGATAGACAGATAGACAGATAGATAGATAGATAGATAGATAGATAGATAGATAGATAGATAGATAGATAGATAGATAGATAGATAGATAGATAGATAGATAGATAGATAGATAGATAGATAGATAGATAGATAGATAGACAGACAGACAGACAGACAGACAGACAGATAGATAGATAGATAGATAGATAGATAGATAGATAGATAGATAGATAGATAGATAGATAGATAGATAGATAGATAGATAGATAGATAGATAGATAGATAGATAGATAGATAGATAGATAGATAGATAGATAGATAGATAGATAGATAGATAGATAGATAGATACGCCCAATGTCGCCGAAGTTCGCTAAGAAATACTTCGCATTTCAAAAAGAGAAAACCGAAGAGAACAACAACTGCTGCCCAGCTGCGCACTCACTCTAGGCTTGGCGCCACTTAGTGCGAAGCTGCCTTAATTTTCAGGAGCTTGCTCCTTATGCTCGAGCCTTGTCCATCCATGCTGCCGTAGTAGTCACGCTCCCTCTGACGCAAATGACAGGGCCAGAATTGGAAGGCGATGCGCGCGTCTCTCTTCTTGCATGAGAGGGCACGCAGGGCAAGCGACGTAACGCTAGGAAAGCTAAAGCTCCGACGCGAGACGCAACCGACGTGACCGGCGTCCGTTGGAGCGTCCATAATTGGCACCGTTCTGAGGCACTGGCCGCTTGCAAGGAGGTTATACTAAATCTTTAAAAAGTTTTAATATATCTAAAAGTTTTAATATAACCTCCTTGGCCGCTTGCGACCATAGAGTTTCCTAATATACACTAGAGGAAACTCTGGCGCTAGTGTCTATGGGAGGCGCAACGCACGGCTCTTCAGTGAGCATAGGAACGATGGGTACTACACACATTTGTCTAATCTTCGTACTTCTGGCCTGCTTTTGCCTACGTGTGTGTTCGTGTTTCTTAGAGGAGCTGTTTTCTCGCGAAACAAAAGTCAGCAAATGTTCAGCGATTGCGCTTCACCACCTTATTCTTTTAGACTTACCTTTCCAAATCAGGTCACGAAGTTCAAAAAAGTTTAATCTTTCTTGCAAAACGAAACCGAAGCACAGCAATAAACGAAGCCGCAAGTAGGAAGACTAGGCAAATGTGTGTACTACCCATCATTCCCATGGTCGCTGAACGATCGCAGCGACAGAGTCCCCTCTAGTTAATTTTAGGAAACTCTATTCTTGCGACTTCTGGTCGAATACGTCAATTTTCTCGCAGGAAGGGGGGAGGCGCTGCAACGAACCTTCATTATAATAATAATGATGGTAAGTGTTGAGGTTTAACGTCCAAAAACCTTCGCAGCCCCTGCTATGGCATGTCTTTGTATGACGGTCGAGTGGTTGTACGTAGGATTCGCAGTATACCAGATTTAACCTCCGGAGCAAGCTCCTTCATCATCATTCACTTCGTGGATATGGCGTCATTTTGTTTTTCAGCCCATCTTCTCTCCTACTTAATTCTTTGCATTCCAAGCTGCTTTTACTGTGGGGACTTTTTCACCTGCCACTTTCTGCATGAATGCGGATACACACGACTGCACTGTGCCAAGGGAGGGAACCACGCATCTTATACGTTAGGCAACCCCAATGTGGCATTGGACGAAGTCATGGAGAAAGTCACACGCATATTTTCGCATGCGGAATGTCTTACGCAATAACGGCGGCATTTAAAACGTGGAGCAGTTTCGCGTATTACGCAGTATGTTTTAGCAGTAGGGCCGAATATGTTCGCGAGAATAGTGCACTCAGAACTTGATTGGTATGTGTATACATGGCACGTTCACCGTCTTTCTATAATCACCTTTCATTGAAAATGAAAGCACATGAAAACATTCGCTACTGCGCCTGCATGACCTGGCATACATGCCGATATGAGATTGCCCGATTGAAAAACATTGGAACAAAGTTCGCACCAATTTCGGAGTGCTTCAATGTCTCCTGCACCAACTCACGTTTGGGATCGCAATTTCTCACTATGAAGGCATTCGCCAATCATATGTAAAGAAGGCATGTTAACATTACAGTTCGTGCTCTAAAGCGTTTAGTAAAGATAGATACCAGTCGAGGCAACGAACAGCGAGCGTTAGAGGGAAAGCAATGGGGAAAAAACAGCATATATATTAGTACTGTTAGTACCCTATAGCTTCACTGAAACAGGGGGAGAGTGCATGATGGTGGCATTTCAACATTTCAATGTTATCATGGGGGCTTCAAGTTTCAGCGCATGAGCGTTATTGCGTGCGTCAACTGTAGCATTACTTTTTTTTCACGTCTATGAACTTACAATAAGCTATAGTACAGGTCTCAGAGAGCACGGAAAGCTCCTGAATGACTCAATCTGAGAGCTCCAGGCGTTACGAATTAACGTCTTAACACTGCTGGGCGATACTACATGTTCCCACATTAGACAGAGAACATAATGCATCAAAATCTACTTATTTCAAGGTATCACTCGCCAGGAAAAAACGAGGAAAGATGCTTGTCGCACTTTTGTTATTAAGTGAGGAGTTTGCTGCTAAATGTTTGCGGGAGGTGCTCTTCGTATGTTCTGACTGTTCAAAAATCAAAATAAGAGGACGATACCAATAACAAAGTTTGAGAAAGGTCGCACTGTTCCCAAGCCTAAATGTGGTATATACATGTATATCATGTTGCTATGATAAAAGGTTACTGAGCACGACAGCCAATGTTTCAGCTAGCCGTCTTGTCCTCATCTAGGTAGCAACCTGGAAGTTGCATCAAGAATTTATCAACTCTTCAGGTTTCCATCTTTACCAGAGCTTCTGCCTAAGTTGTATGTCATATTGGTGTCAGGTGCTATCGTTGTAGAACATTATAGTTTAAATTTGCGGTTGTGTATTTTATTCTTTTTCTCAGAGCGGCCGGCGGCAAACGAGCCCGGCATGTGACGATGTGGGCGGCCGAAAACTACGCGCCGGGTCTGATAGCGATCAGCGAGAGCGCCGGCGAGAATCCGCTGCAGAGCCAGCGGCCGAAATGGCGCCGCCTGTGCCGCTACCTGGGCGTGCTCGCGTTCCTCTCGGTGCTGGGCATCGGGCTGTGCTTCGCCATCGCGCTCACCGTGGCGCAGCCGCCCGGTCACGCCTCGTGGGAGTACCTGCTCATCTCGAGCCCCATCGTGATTCCCGGCCTCCTGGCGCTCTACCTGTGCACTCGCCGGTGCTGCGGACTCATCCTCAACCTGGTGTTCGCCTTCCTCGCGCTCCTCTGCGGCGCCGTGCTCGTGGCCACCGAGACGCTCGCCTCCATCGGCATCATGCTCACCATCGTGGGAGGGCTCATACTTGTCGTGATCCTGGTGACGCTCGTGTACGACCGAGTCACCGGCCGCTCGTACGATGACGACGACGACTACGAGGATGGCGAGCTGGGCGTCGGCGTCACTGGTAGCATGCGCAACCGCAGCCTTCGGCGCCGAGCGGGCGACCTGCTCTTCGGGGACGACGTCTCCCAGAGGGCGTACCCCAACTGCGCACCGCTGCGGCGTAGCTTCCGGCTCGCCTCGCAAAAAAAGAAGCACCACCCGCCCACCCAGGTGAGCTCAGCACAACTGCAAGTTTTACTTGCAATGTGAGGGTGACAGAAACAATATCAGAGGTGTAATACAGAGAGCTAAAGTAGTGAGAGAGACTGGTTCGGAGTTCTCTGCTTTGGTCCAGGCAAAGGGCGAAAATGAAGATGAAAGATCAAACATAAACTGTCCTCTACACTACATGTTTCAATTCAATAAGAAGATTTTAACGAACACTCTAACGTTGGAGCTGACGATGGCTGATGTCAGGGTTCAAAAAGTCTTGCTTCCGCAAAGCGAACTTAAGTATGGCGTGTCCATCCCCCATCTCCGTACTTTGGTAATGCGCGTGTGAATAAGTGTAGATAGATTATACGAGCTTCGCTGTTGCACTTTGTTGTCCTACATATACAGTGCGATGATTACTTAACAGTAAATCCGCAGACCGATCATTTTACTCTCGCAGACTTACCTCTTACTCGCTACGTGTTCCCTTGCCGCAGGTGCAGTTCATCGTGCCAGAGCTGCCTCCGCCTTCGTCGGGCTTGCATTCGCGCAACAGTCCCGAACACGGCGTGCACACACACGGGTCCTCGACCGCCGCCGCGGGAGGCGAGTGCCCTGCGACGCCTGATGGCATGCCGCGCGGCCATCATGAAGCAAGCGTCGCCAGTACCAGCGGGAGGCCCGGCGGGGCCTGCGAAACCGCACACGTCTGTCCGCACGCCCCGTCGCCGCAGCCCCAACTCGCGGCCAATGGTGAACAGCACACCTCCTGAGGATTGTGAGCCAATGTGCGGACATTGAGACACTCGGTTCAGCGGCGGTGAAAACACACAGCGTTCATCGATTCTCAACTCTTACAAAACTCTACCAGCCTCCGCGCTGGGCTCGAGCTGTGGCAAATTTCAGGGTCTTCTCTTATTATGTAAACTCTTGTGGCTCTTTCGCCGCGTGGGTGGAGCAAGAGTGTTCGTGAATATTCGCTGTTGATGTTACGGACTGATGACTGTCTGGGGTTGCCCTGTTCGCTCTTTTTTTTTTCCTTAATGCGACACAGGCCTTGGCTGATAGATAGACCTGTATGGCTGGTACAGATCTTGAAGCAAATTTATCTGATGAGTAGCACAGCCACAGAGAGACAAGCCGACTGCTGGTCGTGTTGGAGTGACGTTTGGAGCGTTGAAATCGTGCTTATAGACCCCGCTGTGGATCACTTGTACCAAGGTTGTTGGTAAAGGTGTAACTTGTACCAAGGTTGTACCAAGGTTGGTTCGGAGTACCATTTCTAGCTATCTTACCAGCATTGTACATTATACCGCGTGGAATTCAACAGTCATGTCACAATCCCATTTTTCTAAACTGCTGCAGCTGCAGAGCTCTATGCGTAGTGCAGGGTTTCTGTGCTGTTGGTTGTCACGACGGCTTGCTGCGGTGAGGCACAATCCATGACATGTGAATGAGCGCGGATTAATTATTGCCACGCCCCGATTTCACTCTGTTGAAGGCCGTCTCTTCCACACATCAGGTAGTCAAGTCGTTTTCGCATTACTTAAATAGTCGAGCATGATTTCTGCAGAGTTACCGTGGCAAACTGGCGCTGAGTTTAAAGACAGACGTAACCTGGAGATCTTGTTACAGCGATCACCTTACCTTCTCTCATTTCTTTCTCACTCACTCGTTGGATTTGCTACAATGTTTGTCGTAAAATATAGAGCACATGTAGTGAACAGAACGGTCACCAGGCCTTAGTGAACATGGTGTCCAGCAGACTAACAGAGCAATGTAGCTTGAGCGAGAACTGCGAAAGTTAGT
This sequence comes from Rhipicephalus microplus, assembly GCF_043290135.1. Taxonomy (NCBI): domain Eukaryota; kingdom Metazoa; phylum Arthropoda; class Arachnida; order Ixodida; family Ixodidae; genus Rhipicephalus; species Rhipicephalus microplus. The sequence goes on along the minus strand of NC_134701.1, from coordinate 268,084,642 downwards.
ACAGGACTCCACATACGAAAAAAAAAAATCACAGCATATTCACAAGGTGAATAATGACGAGTGGGGCGAAGGATGGAGGAACGGACGGACGCATGGACGGACGGACTGACGGCCGCTTCACCCCACTCATTATCATTTGCTCCGTGGATATGCTGTGGCGCCGTTTTTATTGACATGCAATGCAATTTTATGACCGTGAAAACTGGCTACCACTACGACACGGCACGTACGACCCACAGCGTAAGGAGCTTCGCCCCTAAAATTGCAGAGCTGCAATCTTCCTAAAGATACACCCTATTAGAAGCCCTATAGTGCCGGTATCATTGTCCATACAAACTCTTCACCAAGATTAAGGAGCATAAAATGTCACTTTTTGCCACATTTTATCTGATCACACTGCCTCTTCTGCCACAAGGCATTTACAGTATTTTTTTCTTCGTATGTTCCTTTACTCGAACCACAGTCTGAGACAGACGGAGGCAAGCACCTTCGCTTGCAGCTCAGGCTACATAGAACGCAATGTGATCCCTGTCTCAACAGCAAGGGCTGCATCCGTAACACATTTGGCTGGGACCACCAACGAGGCCTCCGTGATTATCCCTGGCCGCACGCAATTATAGTGTTCTAGATGCTTCTAGTACACCGTAACGCAAATTATCATCGACGCACTGCCGGAGCTAGTCACGGAGGCCACGCCGCCTATGTAGAGTTGGAGATCCATACTGTATAGAGTGCTGTGGATTCACTGCTGTGATTCACTGCTGCTGTGAATTCACTGCTGTATAGAGTGCTGTGGATTTTAAAGCTGTGACGGTTCTACGGAAGTGCTCGCGAGTGCAGTGGATTCACTGGGTCTGGCACAAGAAAGAGGTCGGGCTGAGTTTAAGTAGACATCTGCTACAGATTATGAATCATATGTCCAAGGCAGTGTCTTTCAACCAACAATATTGGTGCACCTTAATTTGCGTGAGAGCAGCTGCTTCGCTGCAACCACCGTTAGGCCCTGTCAACTGACAACGTTAGGCTCTCTAAGCAGCGTCCTGCCTTCAAACGTGTCCCTAGGTGAGAAAGGGGTAGTGGTGTACATTATTTGTGACCGAGCAGGAAGCGCGGGTCGTCTTAACTCAGTTAAAGGCCTGTTGTTTCTTTGTAGAGCACTTGAGCTCTACAATGTATATACAAGCGCGATATCACTCTTCTGTGCGTCATTTTACACACTGTAGGAGTTGTAAACGTCCCAGGGCATTCTACACAACCGTCCGCCGCGAAATTTTAAAGTTTTGTTGTCCGACGTCCATTGCGCGCACGCCGGCCCGTGACGGGATGCTGGGCCTTGCGGAATAGTTTAATTTTCAAGCGAATCGAAGGACGGTTTCTGAATAATTTGAGTTTTTCTTTACGACAGGGTGGCCACTGACCCAGCCTTTAATGAAGAATGCAGGTTTAACAACTCGATTAGGTTATTGTTTTGTACTAGGTGGAGAAACAGAGAGCATTTACTTTCTTGCTACTACCATTCAAATCTATATATATCTGCCAAGTTTCATGCACGTGCATCAGTTTGTTTCGTGCCTTTCGACTTTGCATTCGCGCACCAATACTGATACGTTGTTTGTCCTGAATGACATGAAGGAGCACGCGTAATCGATATGAGAGGTGACGCCTGCCACTTCACACCTCGCAGGGGCAGTGAAATACGAATCGTTCTTGAGTCGCCAAAGGCTACGCTGTCATCAGCTAGAATTCAGCGATGTTCGGGACGTCCCGTCTCCGCACTGAAAAAACAATCTTACTTTCTAACGTTCTAGGCATTTAAGAGTACCACAGCTGCAGTCTTTAAAAGTCGAAAACGTTGTTGCGGATCGCAGCTCCAATCGAAACGTTCAACGCTAGCGGAAGTACTGTTGCGGTTGAGTTGTTACGGTGTCTATCTGATTTTCGCGAGTCCTGCTCGGGAAATGATAGGCTTATCAATCGCACCGGTGTTGCTTTACTGCTCTTATGAGTAACCTGCTGCTGGCCCCTCTAGCTTAAACCGGAGCGAAAGCCTCGCATTTCGCTATTACTGCCCGTAACGACTGTGTTTTACCAGAAAGGGTTGAGACGTATAAAACGCATTTAGAAGGCGTTTAATCAACATTTCCCAAGTTAAGGCTTTTCAGCAGTTGTTTTCATTTAGCAGCGCGACGTCTGTTAAGTGATACATCGGTGTATTTCATCACAGAGTAGGAAAACGTGTTTCTCAATAGGGGTGCTGAAACAAAATTAAAGGATTAAGTTTTCCTATAGTTTTCGATCCCTTAATTTGTACGGTAAGCTCTAGAGCAAATGCTAGAGCCTAACTAGAAATAAAATTCATCACTTAGCTAGCATCTTAATACCATTTGTTGTCTGAGAACATGCATATTCGGGAGGTATTGCACATTCTGTCACAGATACTTCTTTCATATGCTCCGCTACAAAAAAGCCGCATTTTCTCTGTTTTATCTGGCAAGAATGGATTTGAAATGAAATGAAGACCGGCTTGGAATTGACTTCAACTTGAATTTAAATCAAGTTGTCGCAGTCTCAGTCCGACTTGACTATATGCCGTGTCACTACCCACTCTGCCACATTACTAGCAGTGTGACAACTGCCCATGTATATGGTGTTCTGTATGTAAGCCATCCGGTGTTTTTATTACCCTAAAAAAAACAAGAAACGTTCCATCGTGAGTGCAGTCCCTTGTGCGCGTTCAGTACACCCTCTTCCACGGTAGCCGTGTTCTATATCGCCGAGCTGCTGCTTCGTCTTCTTCTACTTCGCGTCTCTGGATGCCACACCTGGACGCGTTTCACGAAATGCAAAGCCGTCTTGCCGTGCCGTTGGCTGGAACGACACCACGGGAGCATCTTCAGAGTACACACTTTCTAAGAACCCCCTGTATTGTGTCGCTGTGCCGAAGCACCACCGTCACACACACAGAAACCAAGGGAACACCGTCAGTAATTATACTATTTAGAGCCCAGACCACCTTCCTCTTTATTAACCTCGCCAACTCCTTTCACGTTGCGTTTGTTACCAGTGCTACAGTTTCAAAGATTTTTTTTCTTTTTTCGCAAGGTTGCGGTGACGTAGCCGTTGTTCAAGTGTCCAAGAGTGCTCTCGTGCTTATAGTACGCTTATAATACTCCTTGAAATGGTGCGAAGTCTGTATGTGTACTTACGTAAGCTATACAGTTCAACCACGCATGCACATAAGTGAAGCATTTATATTTGCAGATGACTCTCCACAGACTATAGCGCGTTTGTTCACGTATAGCATCCTGTTTGGTGCAGCATCTGCATTGAACAGATGCATGCACGATGAGGTGTTTTCACGGCTGTAAATATGTGGTCATAATAATAATATTCGTATTCGACAGGGTTACCTCGTAACTTGGTCCTTGTAATCAAGAGTTAGATGGAAGAGTGTCTGGCCAGCTGAAAACGGGTCGGTATCTGTGTATATAGAGAAACGTATCCACTGACCTGTTCTATAACTATAACTAGTTTTTGCGTGTTTGGCGCCTCTTTCATTGAGGAAAGCGGCATACGAGTTAAATGACTTTTCATACTCAAATCTTAAATTCAATCATTCACATTTGAAGATCGACAACACGAGTAGAACTATTTCATGTTTTTCACCATTCTCAGTACACTGGTCTTCGTGTGGCGTTCCTGCATATACTCGCGGTGTTCAGAACGAGCAGTTTCTTGATATACACATAAAATGAAACTGCCCTCTGACGTCAAGCTCGTTAATGACCTCTTAACGAGTGGTAGTCGATTGAGTTCGGGCTTTGTAAATACAGTTCCATGGCGTCTGTGTTCAACATACGTGTTAAAGCACGCCGCTAGCGTATTTATGCTCGGGCTGAGCAAGTGGCTCTCACAGAGTTTCTGTAAAATATATATATATATATATATATATATATATATATATATATATATATATATATATATATATATATATATATATATATATATATATATATATATATATATATATATATATATATATATATATACCACCTTCAGATTCCCTCCAATAATGACCAAATCTGCGAGTTCTTTCTCATCTACATTACATTTAGTCAAGTTACACTTATAGATTGATGAAACCGAGAAACCCTCATGCATCGTTACAATTATAGCTGTAACAGTGCATGAGGGTTTCGTCCAACGCGGTGATTCGGTGTCACCGCCGGTATGACGGCGTAGGACGCATTATATCTTCTCTTCGCAGGTCCATGTTCGTTTCTCGTTCAACATACAAATAAAGGCCGTGAGTGACGAGACATGAGTGAGCGAGAGAGCAAGCGCGTTTGTGTTTGCTCTCTGCCAGTGAGAGTATACTTGGGCGCATACGCGGGCTCAGGATTCTTCAATAAAGTTCAGAGGCGGGGGAGGGGCTCTAACACGTCTTCACCACCACCCCCCGTTACCTACGTACATGCCTATGCTTGGTGAAGGTATTCATCGTGTCCCCTAAAGGCTCATTCTCACTTCCAAGTAGAACCGGTCGCGCGTCCAAGTTACACTCAAAGAGAGCCGCAAACAGTCGCAAATGGCCGCTTTGGTCGCAAAGCGATTTCTTCGACTAAGTCACTCATTGCTCGGCTTTTTATTCGCACGAGTGGCAGTTGCAAACTTCTGAACAAATCAGATGTGCGGGAACCGGACTTCACCTTATTTTGAAGGGCAGCGGTAATGCGAGCAGACGCGTGAATTGCGTATCGGCGGGTGTAAATCGGATGCATGTGTGAACGTAGGGTCGCGTTGAGTCAATTTTCGGTCGCCAGTCGCGGATGGTTGCTATACCGGTGCTGGCCGCAGGTATGAACGAGCCTTAATTCAGCTCGTGCGAGCGAGAGAAAGCAACCTACTGTGCGAAAATAACTGAAATGAGTCCGATAACACCGTGTGAGTTCATGGGAAGTTTTATTAGTCTCAGTCTGCCTTTAAGCTTCAGTGTGAGCAGTCCGATAAGACCGTGTGAGTTCATGGGAAGTTTTATTTGTCTCAGTCTGCCTTTAAGCTTCAGTGTGAGCAGTCCGATAAGACCGTGTGAGTTCATGGGAGGTTTTATTAGTCTCAGTCTGCCTTTACGCTTCAGTGTGAGCATTGAAGCACTCACGTGAGCGCTCTAGCTTTTTGTTTCCTCCCTAACTCAGTGGGGGCCAAAGCAGCGCGCAGTGAGACGCGCATATTAAGTGGTTGTGTCAAGTACGACACTGTGCCCGACAAGTATGTGTTATTTGCGCATCATCTGTACATAAGATACGTGCGTGAGTGACCGAAGGGACGCGCCGCGCAAACAGTATATCACCGTGGGTGTCGAGTATGTGAAAACAAGAAAAACAATTTGTACAAGGGCAGTGTCTAAAATAAAATTGCTGCATTGATTATTTCACTTTCGTTTCACTTAGAGGCGATTCCGCGCTGGAACAAAAACTACAAAAGAAAAAAAAAGGTCGCAGCAAAACGCTAATAACTAAAATAATAAAGCTCGTCCACATTACCATACCTCAGTCCTGTGCTCATTCTCAAAGTCGTGAAACAGGCAATTTGCATGCGTGAGCACTGTGAGCGAGAAATACAGCACCGATTTCGTGTTCAATAAACGTGTGCTGGGCTGCAGGTGGCGTTTGGCTATCTCTCGATTAATGCTAACTCTTCCCCAACCGTTTTAGACGTTTCACCGCCACTCTTGAACGTAGAGTCGCGCGAAGTTGGAATAAACTGGCCGTGCTAAAGGTGGCGCAAACACTGCACGGAATTGCCGACATGGAAAACAATCTGTGGCGTAAACATTGTTGCAGCTGTTGGTGCTACCAAAAGCAATTGCATTTTTACGTTAAATCGGGGGTCTCAAATACGCGGTCCACTCATCAATGTGTTAGCCCCGCATTACTTTTTAATTTTTATTGAGTATGTTAGTCAGTTACACAAGCATAATAATGCTTAAAAATTAATCTTCGAGGGGCATCCCATGCGTTCTCGTTATTTTAAAACAAGAACATCAAATGAAAATACATTACAGAGTCGCCAATAGCATGTTCTCATTCTGGAGAGAGGTATCGACATATTGTTCGAATCCTAGCACCAAATCTCGTTAAGAAGTGACGTTTGTAGGAGGTATGGGACAGTTTTCTTCCAAACGACACCGTTTGCTGGCCAAGTACACTAATTCCCCGCCAGCCAGCGTCCCCCCCCCCCCTCCCCGGCTCCTACCACCTACACTGCACGGCCCTTGCAGGATTTAATTGCGTGACTGCTACGGCCACCACTGGCTCAGGTGACTTTCAGACCCCTGCGCTATGCTTTGTGCCCCTTCAGCAATGTCCACTGTGTACGAACTCGTAATTAACGCCACTGTACATTAATCATCTTGTTCTCTCGCTCACAGTGCAAATAACCGTATGATCTTTTTAGTACTGAAGATCAATCTGCAAGCAAAATGACAAAGCTGAAAACGTAGCTTCTCTTTTCAATTCGTTCTCAGTGAGTGGCACTGTACTGGTTCACTTCCGGAAATACGATTTAAGGCCGATGTAGTAAATGAAAACGTACCATTTTCGAATTCGTTAGATCAATAACTGCTGCTCGTACGATAATCACTGTGCTACTATAATAACAAGTTGTGAGGTGTCACTTTGCGAGAAGCTGTCATACGCCATGTACTCTTCTACCGAAGACAGAAAAAAGAATGTGTTCAAATGCCGAATACTCGATGGCATGCCTGTAGATATATATTTCGCGAATGGCGTTGTATATCAGCTTTTCGTGATCTCAATAAACTAATCCCAGCATGTAATCGAAAACCTCACGTAAGCAACACAAGGTATACATACTGGTTCGTCGTTTGAAGTGGTCAGTGTTTCGAGACTAATCCTTTCCACCAATCGCTTTCTTCGCACAGATAGTGTTTCAAGGTAATTGTGAAACCTCGTTTCCCAGAGCACAGCCACTAAAAAGAAAGAATGAATGTATTTTTGTTACTTAGATTTCCGCGCCAAGAAATAAAAATCTGGTAAACAAGGACGGCGCGTCGCTCGCGACAAATTTTAACCGCTCATGCGAGCACGTTTTCATTATATTAATTACTCTGAAGTGCGTTCTATAGAGCCGAACGCCGGACTCTTCAGTGCAGCTGCTTTGGCAATACAGGATTCGGCACAGCTAATGTGCTTTAACTCGCGAAACATAGAAAGGTAAACTGAAATGTTTTGTTGTATTTGTTGTGCTGAGTATTAATTGATACTTAGCCATTCCAATATTCAGTGACCAAACTTCATGTGGAACAATTATAATCAGAAACCAATTTATGGCATGGCAATAATTGGCATGTCTGTAGTGCTTGCGTTTCCTTTACTGGCCAGCACTTGCTTTTAGGCGAGCGCTAATTTCATTGCCTTAGCAGCAATAACGCGAAGTTTTATTTGAATGTTTTTATTTATAAATAAGGAATAAAACGTACATTTGCAACTGTATAACGAGGCACGGATGTCTGCTCGTTTACAGTGGCTTAGTTTCCAGTAAAAATAGACAAATAATTGACAACATCAAATACAGCCTCAATCGAAGCAACATGCTAGAGTGGAGATAAAGAAACGCAGCATACATTTTTCTGTTATTTACTCAATCAGTAGCATCACCAGCCGGCACAATCATAGACACTCTTTTCAAGGGGAAATAAACAACCACATAGTCCACTTTTGTTTTTCTTCTTCTTGCCAGCTGACCAGTTCAATTGTTGTAAGTGTCCGGCTGTTCTCAAAAATTGGTTCTGGTTTTGCTGGTACGCGCGATGGCTTGCGCGGCAGCATTGTCCATCGAAAATATGCCGAATGTTTGTGTATTTTCATTTCTGAAGACGTTGAGGCGTATTCTCTTTGTTATCCAAAAATGAGTTCCTGTAGAACAACGGTGTCTGCAGAACAAAAAAAATGAAGGATAAAAAAAATCTTGGTAAGAAGAGTGTTATGAGTCAAGAAAACTGTGCCATCTAGTGGTGTGATGGCAATGCGTTGTACGAAAGCTGTTCTGGTTTATGACATTGCAGGCAGTCTGATATTGTTGGCCTGTTTCTTTCACGTGTCTGTATTAAATAGACACGTGCTCCGGTGGTATCAGCGCGAATTTTAGACTCACCCCCGTATTCTAGAACGCCTCTTCACTCAATACTTCACCTTCACTTGAGAAAGCCAATTTGAGCGCCATCTCTAGGCAGGAAAAGTTACTGCCTATTAGTGATAATTTGCTGCTTTTCTTAGAGTAGCGCAGCGTCGTTTTCAGCCGAGCAGCGGCGCAGTGCGCAGCTTGGTCAAGTGAAAGGTGGAAGTCGAGTCGAGCAGCGTCTGTGAATGCGGGGGTCAGTGTCGGTATTTAAAGTGGATTAAATGACACCTTGCACAGTGTTGAGGCGACATCGGAATAAACAGTTTTCCTCTCGTTTCTTTAAAGTGTCTATGTTAAGTAAGCAAAGCAACTGGTGTGTTATTTGACGCGACTATGGTTTTCGAAACTGTGTTTATGAAACTTCCTTCTGTGGGAAACATTTGTGTGCCTCGTTACACGAGGCTGCAGGGACCCCGCCATACAAGGTGGCGAGAGATATCAACATGTCGGTTGTTATCGCTTTCTCGGTTATGAAGAAATAAAACTTTATTTGCCGAACGCTTGCGTTGCTGTTTTCATTGAAGGAAATCACTCACATATTTTTTTTCCCAGATTCATTCTACCTCACTTAATGGACTTAGTTGCCTGGTGATAGCCTGCAAAAAAAAAACAAAAAAACAACGAAGCTGCGAGTCTGAACTAATCCTGTTTTGCTTAGCTTTCTACAGATTTATTATTATTATTATTATTATTATTATTATTATTATTATTATTATTATTATTATTATTATTATTATTATTATTATTATTATTATTTTTTATTACTGCTGCTACTACTACTACTATACTACTACTTTTCCCCTCAGAAGAGACGTCCTCATTGGTTCCCTAAAAAGGCATCACTTCATGAAGAATGTCCCGAAGTATTTTTCCTAACAGCCTCCATAACAAGCTATGTTGTTCTGGACAAGAAAAATCCCCCAATTTCGTAAAGTGAACACGCTAATAAATTTTATCTGAGAAGGTGAAGTTATTCGCCTCCACTCAGTAAACTGAATTGGGCTCAAGCACTGACGCTCAGGCTTTTGCAGGTCGGGGCATATGCCGGCCATTCCCGCACACTTGCACAAGATCTATCCAGACGTCAGACACTAGCGTGCTTTGCTCGGACGTTGCCAGCTTAGAACACGCGCTCTCGCAGTGCCCTGCGTTACGGGTTGAAAACATTACACCGTCCAAGTGGGCTGTTGCGCTGGGCAGTCCGGACTTGATGGCACAACTATGGGCAGTCCAACGTGCCCACGACGAAGAGGAGAGGCTAGGCCTGCTGTGCCGATGTGAGAGTGACCTGCCACGTGCTAGCTCACGCCCTGACATAGCTAAATAAAGCTTTTTTTTTTCATACCATTATTCTAGCTCCCTCGGTTGGCCCTGTGGTTGCGGTACTTGGTTGTTGATCCGAAGTATGCGGATTTGTACCCTGGCCGTGGCGGCAAAATTTTGATGAGTCCGCCCCAGTGGAACAGGGACTATGGTGGTCGGCTGCTTACCCGAAGGTCGCGCGTTCGACTCCAGCCACGGCGGTCGCATTTCAATGAAGGCAAAATGGTAGAGGCCCATGTTCTGCTCGATGTTGGTGCACGTTTAACACTAGATGGTCAAAACTTCCCGGAGTCTTCCATTACAGCGTCCCTTATAGTCATATCGTAGTTTTGAAACGTATATCCCCAGATATTGCTGTTTAAGTTTCGACGAATTCAAAATGATAGAGGCCCATGTGTTATGCAATATCAGCACTCGGTATAGAACCGCAGGTTATTGAAATTGTGGGGAGCCCTCCTCTAGGGCGCCTCTCACAGCCCCAGTGTCCTTTGGACGTTAAACCCAATAAACCAAACCTGATGTGTCACTAGCCTCACGTATCCAGGAACTCAAGGCGCAAATAATTTCAAGACAAGGCTTCTATTGCGCCATCAAAAGTACGAATCGTCACCGTCCGCTTCGGCCAATCCTAGGGGCCCATGATGCCGCGGACAGGTGCTCCCTGCCTTATCCAACGAGGGAGCAGCTGACTGCACGGCGGTCGGGGTGAAACCCGGCCTTGGCGTTCAATAAAGTTATCTCGTTCTGTATGCCAGGAACGTATACTTGCCACAACCACACTCTGATTTCGAGGCAGTTTGCTATGGGGGGACTCCAAATTAACCTTAATTACCTGCGGGTTCTTCAACCAGCACCTAAATCTACGCACGCAATTGCTACTGTATTTCACCCTTTAAGACTGAAGATATGCGACAACCGTGGCCGGCACTCGAACCCGCGTCCTCGGGCATAGGAGTGCGACATTCTATAGCCACTGAGCTATCTCTGCTAGTGGCGCGTTGCACATTCGACAACACTCCTCATGCTAATGAGACGTCGGTAGGTACACCTTAATTCAATAAGTCTACCTTCCCAACTCCTTTCTTTCTACGTTTTATTGTCTCATCTTCTCTCCCTCCTTCATTTTCAATTGATCCTTGTGTATGATATAAACAGGTGTTCCTTTGCCTGCCCTCAGCACTGAAGTAATCCGGACTGGTGACAGTAAGCAAGAATGACGTCACCACGGAGCTGTTCCTCTTGGGACGAAAAACAACTGAAGTCGTGGAGAGGCAGAGGGCAGCCAAGCTTGCCGACAGAAATATAAAACTCAAATCTGCTTGTCATTGGTTCGTTGTTCCATCGAATAAGTACTCAAAGATACCGAAAGTATTCTATTTGACTATTTGTCAGTGGCCTGCCATACCAAACATTTGCTTTAAGGCAGTCCAGTAATAGCAGTACTAAATTATCGTGGAGAATGAATGAATCAATGATTGATTGTCTGGCGCTGTGTTCGAGAATAAACAGACAAGAAAAAGAGGACAGCAAGGAGGAAAGATTTAAAGTCTGAGCTTTTTACCGACAAATACAGCAACACCACCAAGCGAAATTTTCGGATAGCTTGTTTGAAACCCAACAAAGCCCTTCAATACATCCAAAAAGAAAGCTTACTAATACGTGCGTTGAAGGACATATTCCGTGAATCTTCTTCTACAATCTTCAGTCGTCTATTGCTCGCATATGCATCTGAATCTCTGTGGTGTACAAATTCTCTGGTAATGGATTTTAAATCCCACCGCGTTCGACGATCCCCATGCATTATGAGCTAGAACAAATCCTCATGCACCGTCAATATTTCAAACGACGCTCAAAACGGTCACCATCGTCGGAACCCGGATGGAAGGCTCTCGTGTGAAGCTCCCGAAGCTTATCGTAGCGGAAAAGGTATACGGGTCATCGCAGTCGCGCATTAATAACTGCGCTTATGAAACATGCAAGTACAAGCTCATCACGAGTCTACCTGCTTGGTCTACCTGCTTGTAAGTATAGCCCATACTGCACATTTTCGTATGGTGGTACTGTTCATTAAAAACGCCGCAGAGTGCGTAAATTGTTTCTCTGATAAGCGTGGACGCGAGCTATTATACTCAGTACGAATACTGACCATACAGTCGCTTACTATTGCTCCTTGGATTATTGTTCCTGCGGCCACAGTATAGTTTATGATATAGGAGGAGGAGAAGATGCACGGGCGGTAACCATGCACACACCTGTCCGGTTAGCTACCTGCACTCGGGGAGAAAAATTGTGTAATTAAAAAAAAGTGGAAGAAATAAAAATACACGGAGGACACTTGAGCTTCACCTTCAATAGGAGAACGCGAGAGTGTGATCGGGCTCCACTCGCATCGCCTTCTCGATTCGGATTCGGTGCTCGCTGGATGCCTCAACCACGCCGCAAAAAAAATTGCCCGCAGCTTCCCTCGGGGGAACACTGAGGAGGATGCGGAGCATATAATTGGTTAACGGGGTGTTAAAGTGCGACTTACTTGGGTCGATGGCTAAATTGGTTAACGTGGTTGTGAAATGGGGTGTTAAATTGCGACTTACTTGGGTCGCTGGCTAAATTGGTTAACGTGGTTGTAGGAGGGGTGTTAAATGAGCGCTCGCGGGCAGCATCGGGATCGGCCTCTCGCCGCCGACGCTTGCACTCGGCTTCCCGTTTTCGAAAGTCCGGGTCCTCTTGTCGACGCTTACGTTTCAAAGCGGCCGAATCCGGTGCTGCTGCTCGACGCTGACGTCTCTCAGCGGCTTCACGTTCTCTAAGTTGAGAATCTTCCGCTCGACGCCGACGTTTACGTTCGGCGTCGCGAGCTCTTCTCCGCGCTGCCTTGTCTTCGGACGACGACTTGGTTGCGGTTCCGCCAACACTTTGGCCGGCGCTGGTCGAAGGGACGTCGATCATTGCAACCTCGGACGTCGACGCGCCGTACAAACCAACCGACGAGCGGCAACTGAGCGAGCGAGCACCGACCTTGAGTATATATACAGCGCGACGGCGCATGCACTGTCAGCTGTCGAATGTTCGAGAAGGGGGAGAAGCGCAACGGCGCATGCGCGCGTTCGTGAAGAGGAGAAGCGCGCGCGGTGTGTAGAGGAGGAAGGGATGCACAGATGGTGGAAGAAGGAGGAGGAAGCTTGCGGACGGCGCCGCACTACAAGCCTCGAGTATTAGATGCTCCGCATCTAAAATGAACGTCTGTGAGCGTAACCTTGATCGGCTGTTGGTTGGTTGTTTGTTCCTCGGAGTCCTGGTGCAACCCACCACGAGGGATCGGCCATGAAACGGACGGTGCCTCATTTGTGAGATGGAATTGTTTTACTAGTCGGATTATTTAGATAAGGGTGTTTAAACGAAAAAACCAATTGGTAAACGATAGATTAGAAATAAAATAAATAGAGTTAATACAAAAAGGAACAAGCTAATATGGTTTGAAATAAAGTGAATTTATGCCTCAGCTTGACATTCTATTCGTTTTGTTGACTTTAGAAAATCACGTACGGCCTCGCAAACGGTCCTGGGGCTAAATCCCTTTTCAGTCGCTCCAAAGGAAAGGACCACCGGAAGATATAAAATTTAGAGCCAACCTACGGAGAGTTTCTTCTAACAGTCTCTTCCTTTGGTTTACATATAACCTGCATGTTAAGAGGAAATGGTGAAGGGATTCACTCTCGTTGCAGTGGAGGCATAGGGGACACTGTGCCAGACCAGGCCTGTGTAGATAAAAATTCAGGGGAGGGGGGGGGGGACTATTTTATAAACGCCTTCTTTAAAATACAGTTGCGCAGTGCCCACTATACTTTGGTTCTTCCTTTTCCTCGCAAATCAATAAAGACCTACTGCGCGTCCATAAAGCTGCTCACTTCGTTGATGCTCTATTGCACCGACATCATCATCATCATCGTCGTCGTTATCATCATCATCATCACAGCCTAGCTATGCCTACTGCAGGGCAAAGGCCTCTCCCATGTTCCGCCAATCAACCCGGTCCTGTGCTTTCCGCTGCCACGCTTCTTGCAAAATGGTTAGCAACCTGCAAGCTTCTTAATTTCATCGGCCCACCGAACTTTCCCTCTCACTCACGCGTTTGCATTCTTTACAGCTGATGTTGATTAAATACGCCTGAGCGCTTTGCGTGAGCATTTAAAACACCCACTCGTTGCGCAATTCGCTTCCTTTGGCGCCTGGCGTTATTCCATGCTTCTGTCACGCAATATTGCATGCGTTAAGGAGACTCCTTGCACACTAGGTGACATTGAATTGAATTTAATTTATCGCTTTTTTTATAAAGTGTGCCAACACTGTTAGGACCCATTGGCATAGGCTAGCTTGTGTCCATAAAAACATCTGCTAAATGCACTTCCGTATAGCGCAGAAAGATTAAGTTCTATCGACAAGATCTATCGCGTAGAGCAATGCTCCCTTCCAACTGTTTTTTTTTTTTTCTGCGTGCTGAGAACTGTACCCTTCACCCACGTTCTTACAGGGCAACACTTCAGAGACCACCGGCAACAACGACTGTCATGTTTTCATTACCGGAAACAATGAAACGTGGCCAACGAAAACTGGACAAGTGCCCTCAGTAAAAGATCACGTTGCCATGTCTAAACGGTCGAGAGAGTCTCAATGAATTGAAAGCGGAGCGTATAAATACTACACATTTGACCTACGCACCTTCGAGGGCCGAATTTCTGCACGCTTGCAAGGTGTAAGATCGTTCTTGAACAGCACCGCCACTGAAATTTGCGAGTCATAAAAGCTGCGCTTAAGACTTTTTAAGTCGGTGGATTAATATCCAACTTCGGAAAGACCCAGAGTGCTGAATCTTCATTACAGTACCAGAGCACGAGGGTGAACGAGTGCTAATCCGAAGCACGTAGTTAACGTAACTACCCTAATTCGATATCATCTCGTCACTCATGAACGAACACCCTAGCACCGTGTTTCTTTGTAAACATCGTACTGAACTCAGTGTAATGATTGTTTTTATACCGCACGTGCTTCAATAGCCTGTCTGGGGGGCCTCAATCCACAAGCCGAACTATTGCGGGGGAAAAAACAAGAGAGGTCGCAACGGTGTTCTCTCTGGCGACGCCTAGTGCACGAGACGATGCCGTCGGCGTATGTGACGCGGTGCGAGCGGAACGAATCGGGACCGCTAATAGCGCCCGTGTTCGTGCCAGCCACCCCTAATGTGCGGAGGCGGACTAGAATAATTCGGTCACGAGTGCACTGGGGTACCTTTGTACCTCAGGGTTGGACTCTCGCGGACGCCAATGCTGTCAACGATGCTGTCGATTGCGGGCTGAACGCGACTATGCGCCCGAATACGCCGCTGAACCATCGCCGCTCGCGTACGGAACGAAGCCAGTTATTTGTTTTCGTTGTGTGCACTGACCTGGAGAGGCGCGCAAGCCACGACAGGCATCGATCGACGCATCCACGCTTTTCACAAGAAAAAGGTAGAGCCCCATCGCACGTTGCGGCAGTGAGAAATGTTAGCTTTACGCATGAGTTTTGTCGCAATGATTTTCTAGGATTGGGGAGAGAAGGAGGGGGGGGGGTGTAGTTAGGTCATTCAGAAGGAAGAGTTTGCTAGGGTTTGCTTGTGGGCACGAAAGGTTATGATAGCACCATGATTCCTGCGAACTTTCTTTTTGTGCCACCATACGCAAAGTCTTTGGCGACACAATGTCTTAGATGATGAGTGTCTCAGGCTACAGTAACTTGTTCTATGCATGGAGTGCGCTCTTATGTACTTAAGAGAAAAGAAGGGAGAGCTTAACACTCATTAGCAGAAAAATTTGAAGGTGCCGAGAAGAATTCCCGTATTGTCGAGCAAAAGCGAATCTGTCGTAACTATAGGATCAGTTTACCTGCATTTGCTTCAGATTGCTCTAATTGAAAATCGATATAAGCTGCTGATTTTTCGGTGTAGCGTGTCACTTAACGATAAGCGCTCATTTTCTCGTCACCAGGTCGACTCTTGGCGTCCTGTTTTCCACTTATCGACTTTCATTTAGGATTATGGCTTGAACTAAAGTAACCTTGCTAAGATCACTGCACTTAAGAAAATTACGCCGAACCCACACCAGTGTTATATGAAGCGCTTTGCATGTATCTGAATATCGACCATAGTCTGCGGTTCTGCGAAGCGTTTCCCAGCAAAAAGAACATGTTTGTGTTGAGCGGGCAGTCATGCGTGTGAAACGCGAATGTGCGTGCGATGCAAACATGCAAAAAGGTAACGGTTTCGACAGGACTATCGCGCATAACGGTGGCAAACCTCTATGCAAGAACCTATCGTCACCTATCCTATTTGCAATGCACGTCTTGTAATACGACAAAGAACAACTCACATCTCTGCAGCCATGAGGCGGGGGGGGGGGGGGGTGATGTGGTCACGATGATTAACGAAGCTCTCGGCGATGTTCCTCCAGCGCGTGTGCCTCAACTGAATGGCTTTTTTCACTCGATGAACTGGACGTGGCCCGAGCCATATGCAGGCGTTCATTTTCACCTGGACAGGACGACATAAAGCATACTGTTTGATGCCATCATGAAAGACGAGAACGAGACCTGCTACTGGAATGCTACAACTATTAATGGACTGACGGTGTCGGTCCTGAAAGGTGGAAGTCCAGCTGCTTAGTACCGATCCTCAAGTCTGTAATGTGGCCACTTGACCTCGCATCATACTGACCCATTGCGCTGTCCAGCTACGCGGCGATAGGTAATGGAAAGAATGTTCCTCACACGCCTCAAGTGTTGCCTAGAGCGCTACGATATGTATCCGGAGGCTATGGCTGGTTTTCGACGACGCTGTTCTTCTATAGACAACATCACTAACCTTGTGACCACTGCACAATAAGACAAATCCCTTAAGCGTATATCTGTTGCTGTGTTCCTCGACGTGAAAGGGGCCTATAACTACGTAACGCACGATGCCATTCTTGATGTCTTGGGAAATATTGGAATCTGTGGGGAAAAGTTTCGATGGATTCAGAGCTACCTACTGAAGAAATCCTTCTTCATGCATATTGAGGTGAGACGCACCATTGACCATTGCACCTCTCGTTGTGCCTTGCAGGATGGGGCTCTCAGCCCTACTTTGTTGAGCCGACACCGTTGTTTAACCTCACAATCATTCTGGCCTTGTCAACTATCTGGAATTTCTACGTAAAAAAAGCATATTCGTTGTTGGACAAATGAATAGATGGCGCACTAACACACCTGTCTTCACCAAGCCTGCGCATTGTGACAGCTTCACTTATTTCTCTTTCCTTCGTATTTTTAGATCTTGATACAACAACGGTGTTTTCAAAATCTCGGTGAGAATGACACTTTCTGCAATGGGTAGCTAAGTTACCAGGGTGACTAATGTGCTTATAGTTGTAATCATACTCGTGTAAACTTGAATCAAGACACCTACCAGTTTGGCCAACGTACCAATTTCGGTATGACAAAGTAATACCATATGCAACGTTTTTTTCCCAGTACAAGCTTGTTGACATGCTTAACAGAACATGTGTGGTTTTTCTTTAGATTGTTGCCATTTACTTGGCGACACAGTGAAATTAGTTTGTGAGGCGAACATTTATAATGGTTTCTACTAAATCATTTGTATTGTCCAAGAGCATTTATAATGGTCTCAACTAAAGCCCATCTTATAGCTTACATTTGTGACTTTGCAGCGCGTTCCGACCAACCCTGGCGATATTTAAGTGTTCCTTAAAATGAATAAATTGAGGCTATCCGTCGTATGTACTCCGGATTCAATGATGCCCACACTCACAGACAAGCGCCATCCGCAGTGCTCTAGTGGCTATGGCGCTCGACTGGTGCGCCGGAGGTCGCAGGATCTAATACCTTCCGCAGCGGCCACATTTTTGGTGGAAGCTGAAATGCTTGTGGACTGTGGCCTTAGATTTAGCTGCACGTTAAGGCAGCCCGGATGGTCCAAATTTTCGGAGCCCCCATTTACGGTTCCTCTCATAATCATATCGCGGTTTCGCGACATAAGACACCAACAGTTATCAATAAACACAAGACAACCAGAGTTGTTTCTGGCTGAATATCACTTTTTTCCCTTCCTACCTATAGCGCCGAAGACCAGTGTACTTTGGTTTCCATGGTAATTCCAGCAGTTTCTTCTTTGTTTGCGTGTCGCCCATAGGCGAAAATAGGTCGCCACCGCACGTTCCAGACGGATGGCGCGATTCATGCACGTGCTATCCAGAGAGCGAGAGAGAGAGAGAGAGAGAAGGAAAATAATTGTCTGTACCAGCGGCCACGCCTCGCCCAAATGTGTTCGCGACAAGGGGCATGACCATTAGGTATGGGCCTGGTCTCAGTGTTCTTTTGTTCACCAGTGGTTATGTCTCTGTGCATCCGCATAACTATTCTTCACGAATGATTTTGAGGTGTGGCCATACAACATAATCTCGACACGCGACATGTGCTAGTACAATAATTAGTGTTATTGTCCCGCAAACGAAACAAATCAAAGCATAGTGTTCTTCGTGTGTTTGAGATGGGGGTCAGTGAATTTTTTTGCATATAGCGCATTGACAAGAACGTCGAGAAAGATGTCACGGCAGACGCACACCTCTGCGTCCCTCGTCCATCCATGTGCTTGTCATTACGTGCGCTGTAAGCTTTATCGATAGTATTTCAACGCAATATATAACCTAAATTGCGTATAAGAATATTCATAACAAAAACAACACATTTTGATGGTCTTTCAGTGGCGTTTTATAATGAAGCCACAAATTTTATGAATCATTTTTTCGCCAGACGTGTTCCGTCATGGAATGAACGAATCGCTTTGACAATGCCAGTCTCCGCTCCTATATGCAGGTAATTTTTTGCTACGTTTCAATACAGAAAAACAAATGTTCCTAACACTGCAACAATGCAGTCGCGGTACCTTATTATCCGAGGATAACCATTAAGTACGTTGAATTTCTGTTCTGTTTATCACCAACGAACGTACAATATACGCTACTTCAGCAGTCAGGTCACTTAACCGTACACTCTTGGCTTAATGAGTACGCAAAAAAGAAGCCCGTCGCAACCTTCCTTCTCCTAATCTTGATTATAATTAATATAATCGGCATCCCAATGTAGTGAATAGCCGCAACTCTTTGCACTCGAATCCAGGGGCTACATCGCCTAAGTTCAAACTAATGTACGTCCCTCTCGTGACATGCTTAACAATCAAGTCATGCGTTTAAATCAAAGAGGTGGCGCAAATAATCTCGTGTTGTTGGGAAATAGCTAAAAGTGAGGCCCTATATAAACGAAAGAAAATTGAAGATAACAAAAGATAACAGCCATTGCCCTGCCTTACCGAGAGTCTTTTTTTTTTTCCTTAATTAAGCGCATGCGTTAAGGATGGCGACGTTTCTTTCATTTCTTTTTTTTCTACCCTTCTACATGGCCCACTCGGAGCTTTCACTATTGAATTAGTGGAACCGAGTTGTTTCCACACAAAGACGGCTTTCGCAGGGGATGACGCTACATCGAGAAAAAAAAAAAGAACACTATTTCTTTCGAGTGTCTGGTAACCCTTTTTCTTTCACTTTTCACAAGCCTCAAAGGGCGCCGTCAGTTCGTTTCCGTGCGCGCAACGTTGTTAAGAGCTTCGTAACCCGAAATAAAAGGAACGGTGCACACGCATATACTGACAGCAGAGATTTAAGAAGGAATGAAAAAAATATATGTTTGCCAGTAAGAGGTCAACCCTCGGGAAATTAAAGTGTGGGAGCAATAAAAGTCTGGAGACCCTCGCAGTATTTGTGGGCGCTTTGCCTTCGCTGCTTGTTTGAAGATATTTCTTGAGCTTCACTGTACAATCGCGCAAACTCAACGGAAGCGTACTAACCCAGCTTGCTATCGTTACTGTCGTGGAGGAATGCTTGGAGATAACGCGCATACAGTGGACGAAGTCTATATTGTAAACCTTTCAGCCTTTCCCGCATTTCTTTCCCCCTCTTGCAGCAATAAACACGGTGACTCTGGTTCGGAAGCATACTAACCAAAGTTGGAAATTGACAAAACTCGTTATCCTGCGCGACTCTCGAGTCGGTTGTCCAGTTTTGCTTTTCGCTGGCGCGAGAAACGAGTGACATTATTCATCTTCTTCCGAGCCCTTCCAGTTGTTGCTACAAACGTGGACCTCGTATATTCATATAGCAACAATTCGCCGGATCATCCAGCGTTCTTCATAGGGCTGTTATACCGTTACGCATGACCACCCCGAGCTCTCATACCCTTGTCCCAACCTCTCTACAACTGTTCTGCGGTCTTCAACACCACGTTTTTCAAACACCTGCTTACAGTTTTGCGAGTATCCAGAAACAGCCTTCTGAAAAATAGAAATAGGTGGTTCTCGTTGAAGTAGTAGGAGCATGACTTCAATTAAGATAAAGGCCAATCAACTCTCAGTATAAATAATTCAATTTAATTGATTCAGCTCATTGGAAGATTGCAGCAGCTGGTATTGTTGCGGCACCTGGTGGAACAGGTCTCAACTACGCTTTTCTTTTTGCGTGGCCTCTGATATCCGCTTTGTCAGTGCGACGAAGCACACATTTAACGCACTGACGTTACATTTGTGGATATCAGTGATTTAATACAAGGAATACATCAGGCTGCACGAACGTTGATGTTCGATTGCCCCCAACCAGACTTGGAAGTTTCAACTCCTACAAGGAATCCTCGAGCTTAAGACTCCTGTCTAAATATATATATATATATATATATATATATATATATATATATATATATATATATATATATATATATATATATATATATATATATATATATATATATATATATATATATATATATATATATATATATTCTTACCTTTGTCAGCGTCTTTCAAAGCTTACAGCAATGTTTCATCCTGATTGCACGAAATTTCGACAGACCCTTATTTCCGCAGGTCAAGGATCACGGTTGCCTCTTTGTTTTTCTTTTTATTTTGCATGAGACCTTACCCCCGTATTCACA
This sequence comes from Rhipicephalus microplus, assembly GCF_043290135.1. Classification (NCBI taxonomy): domain Eukaryota; kingdom Metazoa; phylum Arthropoda; class Arachnida; order Ixodida; family Ixodidae; genus Rhipicephalus; species Rhipicephalus microplus. Next base: position 268,064,053 of record NC_134701.1, on the reverse strand, counting down.
AACGCTCCTCGACTCGAATTTCGTCCTTCACTTGACAGCATTGAGTACCGCGCCTCTGCTCAATTGAAAATGACGCTGCGTTCTCGAGAGTCGCTGCAAATTACCGACGATATGCAGTTACTTGCTCTGCCGAGAGACGGCGCTCCCATCTACTTTCTCAACTCCTACAATTTCTCCTGACATGTGGAGAATTGGCATGATTAAGAAGTCCACACTAGAGATCTATCGAACTTTTAAGCAGGAAATTGCCAAGGAAAGGATCTATGATAATACTCGGGGTAGTTCTCTGCTGTTTGAGGCCAGGACGGGAGTATTGCGAACCAAGACATATCGAACCAAATACGAAGAAGTAGACACAGTATGCAGTGCGTGTGGAGAGGAAGAAGAAACTGCCGAACACTTGATAATGTTCTGTAAAGGGCTTCACCCTATAGTTCAGGATGATGGCGCAGAGTTTTTCAAAGCACTGGGGTTTAGGGACAAGAAGGGCAAAATAGACTTTAAGCGGGTAGACTCAACTAGACGGAGGTTATCTGATTGGTGGCTAAAGTCAAGGCACGAGTGAAAATTAAACCCTTCACTGCAAAGTACGAATCCTCAACCTCACTATTTAAAGAGAAAAAAAGATAAATCTAATAGTTAGTACACTAAGTATTACGGCTAGGTGGCGTTAGCCACCGCCCGATCTAAAGGGTACAGCCACATCCATCCATCCATCCATCCATCCACCCATCCATTCATCCACCCATCCATTCATCCATCCATCCATCCATCCATTCATCCATCCATCAAGTCAAGGCGAAGCGTTGAGTGAAGGGACGGTCCAGAGTACGGGGGTAGGGGGGGGGGGTATTGCCCATTAAATCATAACAGAGAGACATCGCATACTCGTGTCTTTGGCAATGAGAAAGCTAGTGCTTCGGTGGTATCTGCGCGAATTTCGGACTCCGTGTCGGTACTTACAGCGAATTCAATGACACCTTACACAGTGTTTCGGTGACATCAAGATAAACATATCGATAAGAGCCCCATTGTTCAAGCCGCGCGTCAGTAGCATGACGAATGCTCTAGTTTGAAGGTGTTTCTTATAATCTTTTTTTTTTATGTCGACCAAAGAGAACTGCTCGAACTACTTAAGCGGTGCGTTTGTCCACACAGTTCAAAGAGCTTTGACAGGTGATGGGCATTAGTACCCTCTTCGAGACAAACTGAGACAACCACCCAACTAAAACTATAGCTGAATTTTGTGGTCCTCCAACTACTACAGTTCTTAATGATCCCAAACACAAATGTATCCACTTCCACCTCATTCCGTAATCCTTTAGGTGTTTCCAAATCAGGCGGTTCTCATTAGCCAGAGTGCCTTATTTCTAAAAGATTAAAAGCAAACCTTCGCATTTTTTTGTGAGATAGCTTTTGTATCACAATCCGATAGACCATGTGCAAGAGGAAAGACAACTCGTTAAATATGACACAGGTTTAAATGCGCGCTGATTACAGCCTTGATTTGCTATCCTAATGCGAGTTTTGTCGAAAGTCTCTTTTTCACGCACAGTGCACCCGCTATATCTGTCCCAATTAGCTCCGCTGAGCCGTTTTGTGTGTGTGTGTGTGTGTGTGTGTGTGTGTGTGTGTGTGTGTGTGTGTGTGTGTGTGTGTGTGTGTGTGTGTGTGTGTGTGTGTGTGTGTGTGTGTGTGTGTGTGTGTGTGTGTGTGTGTGTGTGTGTGTGTGTGTGTGTGTGTGTGTGTGTGTGTGTGTGTGTGTGTGTGTGTGTGTGTGTGTGTGTGTGTGTGTGTGTGTGTGTGTGTGTGTGTGTGTGTGTGTGTGTGTGTGTGTGTGTGTGTGTGTGTGTGTGTGTGTGTGTGTGTGTGTGTGTGTGTGTGTGTGTGTGTGTGTGTGTGTGTGTGTGTGTGTGTGTGTGTGTGTGTGTGTGTGTGTGTGTGTGTGTGTGTGTGTGTGTGTGTGTGTGTGTGTGTGTGTGTGTGTGTGTGTGTCCAAGCGCGCTATTACAAGTCTAGATAGTGACTCCGGAAGCAAGAATATTTCCCTCCTAGAAAACCAGAATAGAACAATAAGTCAAGATATGTCGAGATGCTAAGTAACATCGCAGTGGATAACATTTCTCAGAGCATGATTCAAACAGTGTATACAGTAAATTATACTTAAAATACTGCTGTTCAAAAATAGCTTTCTTCGAATGTTTAACGAGAACTCGAAATAAAATTAAGTTTGTAAAGCCCAGTGAATAATCTTGCTTTCAACTCATTAACTGTGGGCACCATACGACAGATTCATAACAAGCTCCTCACCACTTCTATAAGATCACCTGCTTCGTAAATTATAGAATTACAGATATTCGAGTCAGTACTGTAGATTCTTGTGGCCTACTTACGTAAATTTACCGGGGACACAAGAAGGCATGCAGACCAAATTTTGTTGCACTTGTAATAAAACTGCAATAAGTACAAAGATGAATGGAGCTAGAAAAGAAGACGATAGCCCCTTGCATGATATTTTTTTTCAATTTATTCAACTGTTTCTTCTTAAACCGCCGCTGCTGCCGCTGCCGCCGCCGCCGCCGCCGCCGCCGCCGCCGCCGCCGCCGCCGCTGCCGCCGCCGCCGCCGCCGCCGCCGCCGCCGCCGCCGCCGCCGCCGCCGCCGCCGCCGCCGCTGCCGCTGCTGCCGCTGCCGCTGCCGCTGCCGCTGCTGCTGCCGCTGCTGCTGCTGCTGCTGCTGCTGCTGCTGCTGCTGCTGCTGCTGCTGCTGCTGCTGCTGCTGCTGCTGCTGCTGCTGCTGCTGCTGCTGCTGCTGCTGCTGCTGCTGCTGCTGCTGCTGCTGCTGGGATTTGATCCCGCGGCTCAGCAGCTGTGTGCCTTAGGCTCTAGACCACCGTGGCGGGTTGTCTTCTCTTGTCTAGTCTTGTATTGTCTTGGGCTGTCTTGCATAGCTTCGTTGTGTCTCGTATTAGCGCAATACAGGACAAACGCTGTGTTTTGCGTAATAATATAACGTGGTAAACAGTACGTATCACGTTATACAGACAAGCAAGAATCGAAGCCTTATTGAGAACTATATCGTGGGTATAAGTGCATTGTCTGCACCTCTTGCACTTCTAGCGTGCTCAAAGTGCTCCTGGGTTGAAACGTGAGAGCGTTTGTTTGATTCTTTTTTTTTCTTTTGTGTAGCGATGCTATGAGTAGCTCCCTGCGATAAACGTGGCATGTCGCTAAAGATATGGCCACTTAGGATAGTATTGGCTCTGATGTAAGTGCTCCATTCGTAATTACACCAATATGGCACCAACTGGAGAACCTGGGTGTAAAAGTACGTACACTGCTTAACCCTTAATTTTTTGCGTTTCATTCCGTGAGCGCTGTACGTTCTCCGTGCGTTGTCGGAGCAATCGGTTCATTTGCTTCTTTAGCTTCTCGTACAACGACAAACGGTCCTTGGAGTCAGAACACGTTTTCGACAAGCTTTCGTGTGTTGTAGTACCAAGGAGGCTTTGAAAACCACACATAGCACGCATATACGCGCCGCTGTCGACGAAGCATTCCACCCCCGGTACAACTCAGTAGTTATTCCGCCTGGCGTTTCGACAGAACCGCCTGCCTAAACATCGGCTCCAGCACCCATCACAATGTCACATCGTAAGTCTCTGTACGTCACCGAATCCGGTCTACTCTATGTAGCCAGGCCTTCGAAGCAGATCTATATTGACCGAGCCTAACGATGGAATACAGCACCAGTGTTGTTACGCACATTTTGACGATGTTACTGACAAACTTTGTTGTCATTGGTGCGCACTCAAAAAGAGTCACATGAACGTTGCTTTATTCCTCATTAGACTCGCGATAAGATATCGAACGCGTGACCTCGAGCTTAGCAACAGAGACAAATGACTTCGTCATTATTCCCGAATGTGCCCCCTTTCGACGAAGCAATCATTTTCTTCGCGCTCGGCAAAGCGTGCAATGGCATGATAGCGATCAAAAGCGCTTGCCGAAACAGTGCCGCGGGGATATAGTTTTTTACACCCATCAAAAAAGTGGTGTTGACGACCACAGAATGATTTTAAAGAGGATAGGACAGGGGTATTAGAGCTCGGGGCGGGTATGCATAACGGTATAACAGCCCTATGAAGAACGCTCGACGATCCGACGAATTGTTGCTTTACGAGGTCCACGTTTGTAGAACGTGCGAGATTACCGTGCGCTACAGATTTCAACGCCGTCGTGTGCATCTTGCGATGCGAATATGCAAATACTATAAGCGTTCAGGCTGCGCAGTGGCTGTAATTCGGAGCGATTGGGAATCGGTGGCGAGCTTCCTAGCGTTTTCCGGACGATAATGGGTCAGCAACCTGGAGCCTGCTTTTCTGTTTCCGCTGCGATCAAGCAAGGGCCGACGTCATGGGCCAAACAGAACAAGCAGGTAACTCATACGAATGCGACAAACTGATGTCACTATTGTGGAAAGCTAAGCGGTGTACTGAGTAAATTTTTGATAAAATTATAAAACTAACAGTAAGAAAAGACTACAACGTACCCACGAGATAAAAAAATGGTGGATAGTTCCACTGCTGAATGGACAATGTAGGGCATGCAGACAATGTAGCGTTTGTAACTGTAGATATATATAACCGACATTGCCGAACAGTGGTCAGCACTACCAGTCACTTAAATACGTTAAATACGGCTGATTGTAAACTAACCAACATTCTACAGGGCAGGTAGTATTCAAGTTATTACGTTGTTGAGTTGGGTCAAAAATTATCGTCGTCATTGTTGTGAACATGACTATTTTTCTGTTACAAAAAGAGGGTGTAAAAGGCCCACGAAGACGTAGTCCTCGATTTGTGTCAGAAACGAGACACCATGTGCCGCATCAAAGGTAGGTAAGAAAACAGATTGCGACCGCAGTTGCCTGGGCAATATCGGGTAATAATGGAGGAGGTATGTGTTGGAGGGTTTCGCGCACCAATATCAGCCGCCATGAATAAACCAGTTTGAGAGAGAAATAACGGATGTTTCTTCGAGCCAAAGCGTGGGCAGTGACATAAAACGTGACCGATCGTTTCCTCCGGACCTTAAGGTACAGTTGCGGCCAGCGTCGTCAATAATTCGTACGGGAAAAGTTCACGCATTCGACGAAGAAGCTTCGCGTCCCTTATGAGAGCAGCCGACGAGAAGTGATAGTCTAAAATTTATAAGAGCTGCAGCGAAAAGTCTGAGCGAAAACACCGGTTCTGTCCGTACGTATCGTATACGCAGACCTCGGGAACTCGATACATTTCCCGTAAACGTTCGTACGTATTTCAGAAAGCGATATTTATAGACACTGATAATGAAGGATTTATCAAACTTACTCCTGAGCATGTATCTGACTGTTCTCATCTCCCCAAGAAAACCGTTTATTTTTCGGTGACTTTACACACAAAGAGGGGAAGAAAGAAGGGGGTGATAACAGTGTAGGGGGGCTTGTTTGTTGCAATGAAGCCATGGAGAGCATAGGAAACGTTATCAGTAGCTGTTTACTGCCATGTAATAGTTATCACATAGGGCTACATGCAATGGAATCATTCAAAAGCTGTCTATAGGTTCGGCCCGTACTGACGGCACGTTTTTTTTTTTGTCCACTTTCAACTTTTTCTTTTATGTGGCAATGCCTAAAGTTCTTAAACTAAAAAAAAAATACTACCCTCTTTACTTGCCATGGCTTTATTGTCTGTTGGCTTCAACAGACAGTTCTCGACGAGTTCGAAAGTAGACGTCAAGAGATCCGCTGCCTATTACAAACATTTCCGCCTCCGCGTGAGAGAAATGAAATACAAAAGGTATACATCTCTTCTCTTCTTTGCACAGAAAAGAGATGAAACGGTACGACAAACATCATACATCACAGTTCACAAGAACTGCTTGCTGAGCTCGGAAGTCTTACGCCTTGTTATGCACTTTCATAAGGCCAGAGAAGACGCTGCATTGAAACTTGAACATAAAAAAATAAAGCACGTGTTATACGTTCCAGTGTATACGGTCGAGCAACAGCGTGCGCCCACGGAATCGATCTCCCTTGGGCGAGTATACGCCGGCAAAAGGGCAATGAAATAGGAGCAACCGTCTCGGTATAGTCGTGACGCAAGGAGTACAATACCACGGGAATTCCAGGTCTAAGCCCTTTTGAATGATGCCGTAAATCTTATACGAGGCTGCGTCCGACCGTGACGGAGGGGATATCAATCAGCTTTACGGACTCGCGTTGAGAAATATTTGCGTCCACTTCTTTTTTTTTTTTTCACTCGCTCTCTCGGTGGGCAGTGACGTCCGATAGATGACCGCAGTGGGTAAGTTTGTGTAGAATTGAAGGCTGTCCACCAAGCCGTAAAGTAAAAGGAAAGAAAGAGCGACTGTAGGGACGTTAACCCGAAAAGCATCTCGTGCTAGCCTGAGGGGCGGGGAGGGAAAAAATGAAAAGAGAGATATGCAAAGACAGGAGAGAAAGTCAGAGAGATTAATACGGTACTTGTAACCGGGTCGCTACCCTGAACATGAGTAGGCAAAGGAAAGCTGGTGGGCTTATTACAAAATATTTGTCATATAGCGAAGCTGTTAACTCTTCTAGGTATACTATAGTATATGTATAGTATATAGTATAGTGTAATTTTTCTTCTCTCTCTTTCAACCACCTTTTGCAGAACCCCAGAGCAGGGTAGCATTTACCAGATAGTGTACCTTCTAGTTAACCTCCCTGCCTTTTTTATCTCTTCCTCTCTCTCTCTCTCTCTCTCTCTCTCTCTACTTCTATAGCTATAGTGTAGAGTTATAATTCTATCTATACTTCTACAGCATACTTCGTGAAGGTTTTTCGGCTTTAATATAGCGTAGGTTCAATGTACGCGCAACGAAGCATATGAGTGTTTATTATTCAGTAAGGAGTGGTTACGTCACACAATGAATTGAATAAAAAGAAATCAATCGCACTCTTACTAAGATTTTATGGCCATTTCTTCATTTAGGTATGTTTTCCATCCTGCTCAGATCGCTTTCGAGCTATTGGTGGTTTAAATGAAGTCACTGGACATGCGACCAACAACACATGGTATGTTGTTCCTGGCACAAAGCGATGCGCTACTTCGTCACGGCTTGCATATAAAGTATTTTGCGGGTGGGCTTCGGTGCCACCATACTGAGCTGTAGACGCACCGTTCTGCATATTTAACTAAAGGAACGGCGTTACGGTAGACGCATGCATGGGAAAAGGACTGGATTGGTACATTCGACGCATCAAAATGAGCTCATTAACTCAGGTAGCGATATAGAAAAATAAGCAAACATTCGGTTAACAGCTCACGATGGTGGTGCCGAAGTGGTTTATGCAAAATCTTCCATATTACACCTCCCTCCTCTCCCAAACTCCCTCTTCTCCCATTTTTTTTCGTAAAGAGGGGTATTGTTGGTTAAAGTAACTGATTTGTATGACATCATAATAGTTTATTACTGCATTTCCATTAAGCTCCAGCGAACGTTCTTCCCCCAACGCACTGGGTTGCGTTCATGTTCTAATTACTCGAGGCATAAGCGAGACCAACGCCTATACCAGCGTATAATAAGGCCCAATGCTACGTGAGAAGTCTATAAGTTTTACCAGACGCTGTAATGTAGCCGGGTTCCCAAAACACACATGCCACACCAACGACCCCCACCAGTGGGGCCGTCATCGGCATTGAATGTTACAAAACACCAATCACTTCTTTTTCCGTAAGCAACCCGACGACCGCATGCGAAGCGACATGCGCTGCAACGATGTCCAAGTCAGAAACGTTATTACAGAAAGAGTGTTTTGCGATGCTTCTCCAAACCGACTGCTGTTTCTATTTGTATACCTTTTCCGTACAATAAGAAAAACTTTACCCAGAAATATAGTTACTTTTTTTCAGTTATCCTGTCTACCGCACCTACAGAATGTGAGAAGAGCCTGCACCACTACTGTATCATCGCAGGTTACCGCACCTATACGTAAGCTCTATTGGCCCTTCAGGCTACACTGATTTCCAATTGTCGAAACGCCGTGCCGAATATCATAAAGTGTTCGCGTATCTACGCCGTTCATCTGCCAGCAAGTTGCACTCATGTGGAACCCATGGCTGTAACAAGAACAGCTTCACGTTAAAACAAACTGTGCGCAACGAATCGAAAACACAGTACCAAGCGCAGTTTGACAAGTGAACGATCTTATTCACGCAAGAAAGCTTCGATACACTTTCACACTTTTCACTTGAGTACACCATCCAGTCTTCTTTCATTTGTGTAAGCCCCGTTTTGGGGGCTGGCTGATTCCCAGTAATGAGCCAACTTCTACACAAACGCGAGCTACTGAGGTGCCAGAACTTCGCAACCCAACGTGTTTGCCGAGCTTCGTTTCCCTGTCCCTTCCTATCGACCAGCACCGCGGGGAAACAGCCGATTTGAACGCATATTGACCAGATGGTAATGCGAAACGCTGTTATCAACTTCGTAGACCGCCCTGTTTACCGAGCCGTCTATAAACCGCTGTTTGCCGCGGAAAGCAACGCCTCAAAAACTAACTGGAACGCAAAGTGAAATACCGAGATGAAGTACATTCAAACAACTACACAGTCTAGTCAGCATGCCGATCTACAATAATATTGTCGACCAGCAAAGGGAGAAAGAGGCTCAGGTTTGGGGGACGTACGCTAAGCAAGTTCAGTAAGTTTCCTTGTAGCGCGCGTGAAAGACCAGACAAAAATTATAGGCGTGCACACATAGACACACGGAGCGCTAACTACCAACAGTGCTTTAATTTTCGGAAATAGCAGGTACTTAATGTACTATTTTCGCCTCGAGAACAAAAAATCGACAGATCCCACATACCTTGGTAATCGATGTTACGCGAAGCATGCAAGTGGAAGGTGACTGTGTTGTGAGTTTTTTTTTATTATTATTCTTATTTATTGAGCGAGACGTAAGTGGCGCTAACATATGTACAACAGCAGACACAGGCAAACGTTAGACAGCCGCACATATATTATATAACGAGTTGTTTACAGTTGAGTAGCAATACCAACAGCAACATGGATATTAGCAAAACCAGAAGCGCTAAGCTGATATGAAGCGCTGCTGCTCGCAAGGATGGTAGCCCTCCACAATGATACGTAAAACGACCTCGGCGGATGGCGGCTAACTACGATTGTCGTTAACACGACGGTGACGAGCTGAACTAGGAGTACACACGTAGTGTTTACAAAATTGGATGGCCACCACAGCGACCACAATTGGCGTTTCACGGACACTAGGTCATTTTGAAAAGTAGTTTCTAGACCTGGCGTGGCTACGTGGGGGAATACTCGATTGTCACGCAGAATGCTGGGGTTCGATTACTGCTAGCCCCAAGGCATTTACTCTCTGCCTTCTTCGGATGAGCGCTGCCGATGTCAGCTTATTCTTAACGCTCACACGTTCAAAGTACCCGTGTCTGTTCCCGCCGTTTCTGGGTGGACATAAACAGTCCATCACCAGTGACACACACCCACATACCTCTGGCACATACTCGACCGTGGGTTGATTTGATATGTGGGGTTTAACGTCCCAAAACCACCATATGATTATGAGAGACGCCGTAGTGGCTCCGGAAATTTCGACCACCTGGGGTTCTTTAACGTGCACCCAAATCTGAGCACACGGGCCTACACCATTTCAGCCTCCATCGGAAATGCAGCCGCCGCCGCCGGGATATGAACCCACGACCTGCGGGTCAGCAGCCGAGTACCTTAGCCACTAGACCACCACGGCGGGGCGTCCGCGGGTATGAGCCACACGTTTGGCGGAAGGGATTTGACGACGTAAGCGACGGGTTTGGGACATTATTCATGTCATGACCAGCGAGTCATATTCGTCAAGCCATTTTACCCTACCATATGAATTTCGGTTTACCAGCGGTGACAGTGAGAGCACCCAGACGTAGGCGGCTAGATAGATAGATAGATAGATAGATAGATAGATAGATAGATAGATAGATAGATAGATAGATAGATAGATAGATAGATAGATAGATAGATAGATAGATAGATAGATAGATAGATAGATAGATAGATAGATAGATAGATAGATAGATAGATAGATAGATAGATAGATAGATAGATAGATAGATAGATAGATAGATAGATAGATAGATAGATAGATAGATAGATAGATAGATAGATAGATAGATAGATAGATAGATAGATAGATAGATAGATAGATAGATAGATAGATAGATAGATAGATAGATAGATAGATAGATAGATAGATAGATAGATAGATAGATAGATAGATAGATAGATAGATAGATACTGAAAGTGCCTGCAGTACGTAAAGAAATGCTTCGCATTTAAAATATTAACATTTTAAGGCACACGTAGATATTTAAATTACTCGTCTGAGTCTGACATTGACAACGATGGCTCTCCGAGCACATCCAATGGCTCGCCGAGAATGAATGTGCATCAGCAAACCATTGTTAGCACTGTCAGATAATAAATTGGAATGTCTGCCCATGCTAGTATTTTTTTTTTTTTTTGCATTGTTCGCCAAGATCCCGAGGTTGTGACTCGTGAACCGAGGACAGAAGTGCATCCTATTTCCGGAAAGTAAAGTACTGTTGGACGTTAGCAATCTGCGTGTTTATACGTGCTTATGATTTTATAGCGCAGCTCTTAGACGCCCGTTCCTGCGTTAAGCGACGTCGCCGTTGCCATCGCCGTCGGTGGTGTAACCAGGCCAACGAGTGCGTGCCGCGGGCATTGGGCAAGCCCCATTATTGTTTACAGCAGGTGTGAGTGTCAAACGAAGACGAAGTATTACCTCTAGGAATCAGGCAAGCAAACATAGTAGTATATGCAATTTTGTTTGAAGTGTGCTAATCTCGGGGCTTGAGACCCGAGATCAGCATACTACCAAGGTAAATATCGCAGCGACTTTACTTTCATGCAATAACACGAGAAAGTAGCATCATGTTTCACGCAAAGAGTGGAAGAAAGACTTGACCTTTCGGTGTTGAAAATTATAAATAAACATAAACCTTCACTGCTCAGGTCGGCGAAGCCAAAAAAATGTCTCGCACTTGGACAACCAGGCTTTCATTGGCTTTGTTTCTCGTTTTCGGTTTCTCATTTCTGTTATTTTTTCTGCTTCCTTTTGTTTTGGCATCCTTCGTAAATATAAGTGAGCCAGCGAGCGAAAGACGCTCATCTCCTCTGTGTGTGAGTGCCATCCATCTGAGGTCGTCAGCATCAGCATTGCGGCGCTTAAAATTTGCAATGCAGTGCTTTTCTCAATATGTTGCGTTAAGCCTTGGCTTGAGGCCAACTTTGCGATGCCGCTTACTCAATAATATGAAAAGAGAGAGGGGGGAAGTAAAAGCAGCGAGCTTAACCAGAAGCAAATTATTTAGTTTGCTACCCTGCATTAGGAAAGTCTAAGGGGTGGGTTCGTTCATTCGTTCGTTCCTGCGTCCGTCCGTCCATTCATCCATCCGTCCGTCCGTCCGTCCGTTCGTTTATTTATTCGTTCGTTCGTTCTTTTGTTGGTTCGTTCCTGCGTTCGCCCATCCGTCCATCCATCCGTCCGCCCAATCGTTCGTTTGTTCGTTAGTTCGTTGGTTCGTTCGTTCGTTCGTTCGTTCCTGCACTCATTCATCCGTCCGTTCGTCCATCCATCCGTCCGTTCGTTCGTTCGTTCGTTCGTTCGTTCGTTCGTTCGTTCGTTTGTTTGTTCCCCACCACCACTCGTAGTACAGTGACCCTGCGTGTTTCTTTTTTTTTTCTTAAAATTGTGGCAGCGCTCAACAACCATTCGAAACTCGATGCGCCAGTGCCGTCTTAGTTAAATTAAAAACCGCAGCGAAAGAGGTAACGACGTACTTAAGCACCGGTGATGCGGGAGAAAACATCACAGTCAAGTGATGCGGCACGAGGTCATTTCATGTTGGCCCAAATTTCCTCGTCTGCAAAGAAAAACGGCATCGAAAAAGTTATTTGTCGTTTCACGTGCCTTTCCTCGCGTACACGTGGACACGATAGAGACAAAGAAAAAAAAGTGGAGATTGAGGAGGCAAAGGAAGTAAACTAAAACATAGAGAATGTCATTTGTTTTAAGCGTGTCCGTCACGTGTCGTCGCAAAACGAAACTAAGTTTTCATTCCTTTTTTTGGCGAAACAAGATTATACGCCTATGGTGCACTCCAAGCGTGCTTAATTTTTCATAGATCGATTTCGGCAGCACTTCGGCTGTCACCGCCCGTGTGATGCGCTGTTGAACACTGCTCTGCATTAAAAAGTGAACGAAAGACGTCCTTGTTTACGGTGTTAAAATACCGAATCCTCTAAAACGGAGCTTCCACTTTTTCTGCGCGAGGAAAATTTTCCTCTCAGATTCTGCGCTTTCTTTCCAAGCGTACATTCGGTAGGCTTTTTCACTTTCTCTACTGAAATTTACTAGGCCTTGCTTCTCCTGCGGAATGAATGGCCGGGTCGCCGTTTGCATTTATGCGTTACAGTTAATTTCACGCTCTTTGTCGAAACAGAGATGAGAGAGGGGGGAGAAGAAAGTGGGAATGTTTATGGCGTGTCGTTCCACAGCGAGCATATGTCTCCTGGCCGCTTGACCATGCTAAGATAGACTGTTGGTCGGGGGGTTTACGACCCATAAAGTTTTCTATGACACACTTCACCACGGAAAGCTTTGTTTTAAAGGCACGCCCCTTTCCTTTTCTTTGTATTGTTGTTCTAAATCCTCTGAGAACGTTTTTGTGTTCGCAACCCTTCGCAACACTGAAACGCCGCAATAATAAAGATAATAGCATTACGCTTGACTAGAGCATGCAAGGGATTCCGATAAACACGTGCGTTTATCCGTTATTTCTTGCTCGGGCTTTCTTTCTCAGCTATCATTTTCTCTCTTTATCTCTTTGCCTGTTCGTCATCCTGGCTTCTACACAAACAATATACGCTCGAAAGTCGAATTTCGATAGCGTACGTGGGTGTATACTAGATGAAATAAAGAATTTTCTATTAATAAGGAGCATTTTGTCAGTGTTTCTAAACACCCAAAATAGCAGTTATATACACCGACAAAACGTCATACTCTGAAGTTTATCCTATTAAAAACGTGTCCTAGCAACTCAAGTGAGTTAATCGAATACTACGTTGTAAAAACGCCCGCTCACAAACACTCGTATGTTCGAATACAGGGCCATCATAGGCGTAAATGTGCAGCTGCAATGTTGATAGATAGATTGATTGATTGATATGTGGAATTTAACGTCCAAGAACCACCATATGATTATGAGAGACGCCGTAGTGGAGGGCTCCGGAAATTTTGACCACATCGGGTTCTTTAACTTGCACCCAGATCTGAGCACATGGGCCTACACAGCTGCAATGTTGAAACTACCAACAGCATGCAATGCATGGTTGGATGGACAGTCTTCAGGCCGAGATAATCTGCCTTCACTTCCTTCTATGCATGTTTCGTCATGATAAACTAAATTTTGACGTCATCGTGACGTCACATGATAAAGGCGTTACATGACATCGTCGCTTTATCGAAGGTGAGACAATCCTGGGGCCAGTATAATGCAAAAATATCATCGTACAAAATCAGTATCATTCGAAATAACGAAACGTGTCATATACTGCCACATTGCACGTTTTGTCGAGAATAGCAGTTTTAACGCGATAGCGTTAAAGAGCTCGCTGTGCAGAAATTTTAGTGACGGTGTCGTTAGTTGTGAGCGAAAACTCCTCATCTTCTGTGTGACCAAATAAATCGAGAAAATGCAAATTAAAAAAAATTCTGGGTTTCAAGTGAGGATTGAGCCCGGGTCGTTAGCGTGGAAATCGGGTGGTCTACCACACTTCCACGAGTCTGCTTGGAAATTCAGTGAAAATAACCTGCATACTTTACAAAAAAAAAAACGCATCCGGCGAGCATGCTTCACAATACAACGTGAAGTATTGCAATAATAATGCGTGATACAAGCGTATATTCCTATCCGGCGTCAGAAGACGGGACTATCACGTTATTTAAAGGTTTAAAGCCACTCACCCACTACTAAAGGCACACATGTTGCCTTGCATTTCCCTTAAGGCCACGCAGTGGGTGCATAGCAAGCTCGAAAAGATTCCATACAACAAGTCTTTGAAGTAGGCAGCAACAGGATATCGTGTTCAACTTTTAAAGGCGAAGCTTATGAGTCCTGCAATTTTTAAAGACGATAGTCTTTCTTGGGGACCTTCGACGAAAAAAAAAAATAAGTCTGTCTGTCTGTCTGTCTGTCTGTCGGTACATTTGTCTGTTTGTCTGCCCTAACGATACCTCAAACGGCACTAAACGGCCAACCCCATTCGCAGCGCCCAACAATATTGATCAAGGTTTAGCGTTCGTAGTTGTGCGATTCTCGATTAAAAAAGCAAATATTGCGCATATCTGAGGCACCATAACAACACGTCTATGTTTTGCATGTCTGCCTTTATACTAGGAGAGGACGACACACGCAAAACACTCTAAGGACTGTAGCGTTTAACGCGCTGCGCTGACAGTGCAACGCGATGCTCAAGAAGGTGTTTCCGACGCTTTGCTACAACGAAACGGTGGTGGCACCTGCCCATCGCTTTGCATTCTACACTTTATAACCTCCGTGACTGGCGCGCATCTTTCTCCGCAGTCACGCACGCCTTCATTTTCGAAGATAACTGCCAGATGGCGCTCGTGCCTAACGTGCCTAGATGCGCTTGTTCGCCTCCGTTACACGCTCGAGGCACTCTAACGCAGCACCTTCAGAATACCTTTTACTGATTTTCTTGCGCAGAACATCAAATAAACGTTTTGTTCACTCTCTCCAGACGCAAGACTATCGTCTTTCGACGACATTTACAATGTAACATGTAGATTCGAGCCATTTTTTTTACTCCGTTTCAACATAGATTTCGTAAAAAGTTTGATGTGGTGCTCAGCTTCTATTGTACAGTAAGAATTTGCACAACACCGTTGATTTTGGTTTTCTTACTAGCTGTGCATTTTGCTAAGGCTCTTGACAAAGTAAACCAGTGCATACTCTTCCATTATCTGCAAATACTTAACATCGACCCTGTTATAATTAAGTTAATTAAAGCTTTCTTTACTAACCACGCTCGGTTCGTTTCTGCAAACGACACAGTTTCAACTGCGACACATGTCTTGTCTGTGTGCCACAACGCTCCGTGCTCAAACCATTACTATTTAAAACCAGCATAAATGACTTGCTCATTAACATTATCTCACATATTTCAAGGTTTGTAGATGGTTTTGTTATGTACCCTAATATAACAAACATCACTGACTGCAATTTTTCAGACTGATTTAAACACTGCGCATGAGAGGCGCCTACTTGGCACATGTAATTAAAATCAGCAAATGCAGGGCTCTGGGAACTTCTGCTACTAAGATGGCAGATCTGGCCTATTTTATAAATAACCAACCATTAGAATTAGAAACATCATACAAGTACTCAGGTACACATATAACCAACAACTTATCTTGGCGTAAGCACATCAAACATGTCACAAATAAAGCCAACCATACTGTAGGTTACCTTCGTAGAAGCATTCACGGATTACCACCCTCTGTCAAACTACTTTTAAACACCCTATACGTCCACCCACAGCTTGAGTATGCGCCAGCGTTTTGGGACCCACACATTCTTACATTAGCCCAAATCATAGAAACAGCACAAAACCGCGCGGCCCGATTCATCTTATCTAATTATCACAGAATGCCGAACGTATCCTCTATGGTGTCATGACCGTCGTCAGTAGGCGCCATGCTGTCGCTGCGAAACGTAGCCGGGCAGCGCTCCCACGCCCGGAACCCCAGTTCTTTCGGAACCAGCGTCCAGCGGTGGGGAGCGACAAAGAGATTAGAAGACGGTCCGTGAGCCAATGCCCCTACAAGCAATTTCTCCGGGCCGGCTTGTTTAGCGAAACGGCAAAGCAGACCGACCGCACAGATAGTGTCTCCACGGTTCAAGTATCTACTCCTTGGCTGACATTCCTGGGAAAGGCGGAAGAAGCAACCCAACTGCCAAATTGTTCCGGGAAGGAACCCCCATTTCCCCCTCTTCTCAGAGCATTACGTCAAGAGGTGCAATAACTATTCGGCGGACCGTGCGTTACTGACCGATGCCCTGTGGGTGATGTTTTGTGTGTGTGATTGGTGTTCCACTCAAGGAGGAGGAGCTCGACAGGGCTTAAAACGACGCCGCAGAGTGCTGGACATCGCTCTGAACCATGTAACGGTTCAACCACCACGCTCGTGGTTTGTGAACTCCTAACCTCATTCTGTAAATAATTGTAAATAGTGCCATAAACCTGTTTGTTTTTCTTATCCCCATCTTGTCAGCATTCGTTTCCACCACCCGAAGTTACGCCACGCTACCACAAGAGACCGGGTAGACCCCGATTCTCAACAACTGATGATCAGCGGTGGGATACGAAGCTACAAGAGACAACAGTCGGCCCACGAGAAGCAGTTGGCTTGAGACATGGATCACGTATGGGTGAGTGCTCGGCTTTTCCTTTGAGTGAACCAGGTTCTAAAAGAGGGTAAATTTTGGAACTGGTAGTTAATTTTAGAACTGGTAGACTCAGTTTCGCCGTTTTGGTAAGTTTTTTGGAAGTAGCGAGCACTGAGTACGATCATGGACTTACGGGAGCTGCAGAAGCCGAACTTGTTACTGTTATGTGAGTAATTGAGAATCGAGGTCTACCAGGTCTCTTGTGGTAGCGTGGCGTAACTTCGGGTGGAGGAAACGAACGCTGACAAGATGGGGATATAAAAAACAAACAGGCTTATGGCACTATTTACAATTATTTACAGCATGAGGTTAGGAGTTTCACAAACCGCGAGCGTGGTGGTTGCACCATTACATAGTTCAGAGCGACGTCCAGCATTCTGCGGCGTCGTTTTAAGCCCTGTCGAGCTCCTCCTTTTTGAGTGGAACACCAATCACACACACAAAACACCACCCACAGGACATCGGTCAGTAACGCACGGTCTGCTGAATAGTTATTGCACCTCTTGACGCAATGCTCTGAGAAGAGGGGAAATGGGGTTCTTTCCCGGAAAAATTTGGCGATTGGGTTGCTTCTTCCGCCTTTCCTAGGAAGGGCAGCCAGGAGTAGAAACTTGAATCGTGGACCGTCTTCTAATCCTTTTGTCGCTCCCCGCCGCTGGACGCTGCTTCCGAGAGAACTGGGGTTCCGGGCGTGGGAGCGCTGCCCGGCTACGTTTCGCCACGACAGCATGGCGCCTACTGATGACGGTCATAACGAGTAGACCCCGATTCTCAACAATGGAAGCATCTTTACAACTTCATTTACTTGCTGTTCACATGTTCTCGTCTATGTCTTTGTTATAAGATTCCTTACCCTAACCCACGCATGTCTTCCCTGCCGATACATGCTTAATCTTTCATTATCGGTGCGTATCGACCATGGTCAGAATATTCAGGCACCCGTGAGTGACATAATTACCCATTCATTGTCACTTTTGCCCAAGACTGCTAGAGAATAAAACCAGCTTCCTGGGTCTATGACAAGCATTCGTGACCCCATACATTTTAAAAATGACTTGTCAAGTAATTATTCAACTAGACGTATGCACAAACAATCATACGGACGCATGGACGGACGCATGGATGGTCGCGTGGAAGGACGGAAGCAAGAACGAACGGACGTACAGGCTGAATGCCGCTTCACCCCACTCATCATCATTCACTCCGTGGATATGCTGAGATTTTTTCTATTGTTTCACTACGGTGAGTTACCTTATATATTTACTGAGTGCACTTATGTACTTGTGCAACACAGGAACCACGGAGTGACAGTGGAAGAACTTCGCTCTTTTTCTCATGAGCCACAACTGATTTGACCAACCCCAGGCTGTCCAGAAAGCCCATGAAGTTCCCAACTTGGCCAGCCTGTGCCAACATGGGAGTGGCCTGTCTGTCTTCTTTCTATCTATCTATCTATCTATCTATCTATCTATCTATCTATCTATCTATCTATCTATCTATCTATCTATCTATCTATCTATCTATCTATCTATCTACCTGGCGGGCTGTCTGGCTGTTGTTATACTGGCACATGCAAAGGTGATATCCTCTCCACTATGCATTATAATGTATACCTTAAGGCTAAACAAAAATAAAAAAACACATTGACTGGGAAATAGAAAAAAGCATTTCTGATATGTCAGAAACGTTGTCGTTTTCGAGCGACTTCATAAAAAGCCCTGTGAGCTTTTTTTTTTTTTTTGTCCTACTAATGTAAACAAGGGGAAAATTAATAAATTTCAAGTTCTCTTCACCTGAATAAACCCTGATGATAAATGGGGACATTTTTTATTAACCTGGAAAGTAATCTCATACGTGCACGGTTCGCCACTCGTGCAGCTCATAGCAGGCTTCATTAATGCAGAAACGCATCCGACGATGCATCATATAAGTCGTCTGAAGCGCGCTCGATTGCGCCTGGCAACTGTTTCAAATGATGTGCGCAATTCAAAGCAACGAACGTTTTCACGGCCGCTCACGCCCCATAAAACCCGTTATCGTTAGTGTTATACGAGTAAACAAATGCGATTGCAAATCTTCATCGCAGCGTAGGAATGATGAAACTTTCTTATACAGCGTGTTTTCTTGTACTTTTTGCGCTTCAGTGCTTCGGTTATATCCCCATAGAAGCAGTCATAAAAGCATTTCTCGAAAAGCAAGCTCCCTGCGAAGGAAATTAGAAATGAAAGGGTAACTACCGCGCGTGTGGGTTGTCGTCTCAAATGGAGACGTTGGTAAGTCTGCGACAGATTTAGCGGAAAAAAAAGAAACCTACCTTGACCGCGTTGATTCGCGATTACTGTACCTGATGTTCCGTCTCCCTTTGTCGATTTAGAAATAACATCGAAGTAGCTGGACGTGAGACGAGAGTCCGCTACGTTATAACACGGGATGGCGTCAAATTTTGAAGATGCCAGAATCGAACAAACTTGGTTTGAGAATAATTTTCGCTTAGGGACTGGCAACATTTTTGTTTTTCCGCAACGTATACGAAAAACGGTGGAAAAGTGATGATCACATATACTGTGTAATGTGTATACCTAATTAGCTACAGCAGTGTAAGAAAACTTTTCGTCGCGCAAAAGACTGCCAGGTGGAGGCGTACGAACGCTTGTGCATCACTGAAAAATAAAGCATGCATTATAATTTATTCTTATTAAAAAGAAATAAACAAAGGTTTTTCAAAAAAGACTTGCTATACGAAGCTACCATATTTTTGTAGCATGTACCCCACCGTGGCTACATTATTACTCAGCTGCATTATTTATATTTGGGGGAACATGGGAAGCTATAGGCTACGTTAGAGCCGACTATCCAACATAATAACAGTGATGTACAATATAAACACACAAAGAAACAAAATTGAGAATAAAATAAGAAAAAAACTAATCAAAGGCAATGTGTACAATACTATATATAACGCACGAATGAACACAGTATGTATGGTCATAATGCAGTTCAGGATCACATTGTGGATAGAGTCCGCCCAGATAGCGACAAGGTATACAATGAACTAAAGACAGTTCATCAGATTTGCGTCCATTAAAATAACACGGAGGGCCCTCACTGCGCGCCTTTGATTATCCGAACGCGGTCATGATCCAAGTATTTTCGTAATCGTGAATGGTCGTCTGTCAAGTCGGTTCATGCGATTCCTCCGTTCAGCGCTGACCCGCAGGCCGCGAGATGGAATCCCGGCTGCGGCGGCTGCATTTTAGATGGAGGCGAAAATGCTGTAGGTCCGTGTGCTCAGATTTGGGTGCACGTTAAACAACCCCAGGTGGTCGAAATTTCCGGAGCCCTCCACTATGGCGTCTCTCATATTATGGTGGTTTTGGAATGTTCAAACGCCACATATCAATGATATCAATTGTAGCATGTAACTTGGAGGGGCTTTACGGATGTCTTCGTTTTCGCATCGGAGTGGCCACCTATGTGCTGCATGTGAACATTGCGATGGTGACGTAACAATAGAACATACTCGTGTCGTTGCCATCAGTAGCACAGCCCACTGACATAGTCCCTCTCCGCAGTTTTCGCAAAGCTCGACGATCAGCCTTTTTCTGAGCAATTAGTCTTGTAATGTCGGAAAAGTCGAACTTCATGCCATAAAGCGACGAAGGCAATGCTGAAGTTTATGTTCGCCTTGTTGAGCGATTATGACTCTCCCGAGTGTGTTTATGTGCTTGCATGTGTGTGTGTGTGTGTGTGTGTTTGTTTCTGGTTAGGCTCCTAGACTTTCCGCATTACATTTCTCTCTCTCTCTTTCTCGCTCTCTCTAGTTATGATGAAAAGAGATTTTGTCGACAGTATTGCATGTATACTGCTGAAACTAAACTCGCCTGAAAACGTTGCCTCGCTTAGGAAAATTGGCCGTAAAGTAATAATTTCTTGGCAGTGGACGCCACGCTAGGCATGGTTCGCCTTCGAGGAAGCCTGCGTCGTCATTATGAGCCAGTTTCCGTTCTTATGATTACTGTACTTAGTCAGATACCTCAGTTTTCTAAACAGAGAATAAGCACCCTCGTTAAGCAGGCCCTGAATGACAGTCAAACGAAGTAAACAGCAAAGTTCTGACGTTAACTTGAAGTTCACTCTCTATATTTTTTTTTCATCGGAAGTAAACGATAAATCAGGTTTTCTTCGTTAAATTACGGCGCAGTATGCTTCAGGCACCTTCGAATAGAACTAGAAAGATCTCCACTCCTAGAACTTTTCTGTAAATAAAATTGAGAATATATTCACGTTGTATCAGGGAACGCAACGCTGAAGGTCAAGTCGCTTACGTCTCGTTAATCAGCGACTCAAGCGTTCCTGCTACGTTAGTGCCAAGTGCGCGCGACTATAGCACCTATAATATTCCCGGTAAGTGTGCGACTTATTGTGCGTAAGCCATCGACCATAAATTCCCAGGATTCGTTATATGTATCTCTATGAACATGCTTCAGTCTTGCTTCCTCAAGAGGTCGCCCTTGTTCAAAGCCGGCTCCTATTTTTGTTCACTCATCAATGTACGAAATCGAACATAACTCGCTTTGTGGAACCATTCCATAGATCAAAATTAAATTGTCCAGTACGAAAGAAAGCGTGAAACCGCGTGACTGTAGGGAGCATGATTTCTGTTTGAGGCATTAAGGAGTTAGAGTTGCTTATAAAAGAGTGTGTATAAGTTCAGAAGAAATGTCCCGAAGCACTTAGGATTCTTAAACTACATACAACAAAAAAAAGATCATAATATCTGTGAACCGTATACATAGTGGATTGTCTGTGTAAGAACGAGTATATGATGTTCTCATTTCATGGCTTGCATGAATTCATTATGTGATCAACGTTAGTTTAGAAAAGCTGCTAATAAAGAGTCGCAAATCAATAAAATACTTGTAGAATAACTCGAGTTTGACATCCGTCGAGCATCGTCAATTTCCGAGGAATCCCAGATGGGGCCTGTGAAGAATACGCGTTCGCTTTGAGTTTTCATTGAGCTGGCCGAGAAATGTTTTATCTTTCATCGCCGCACTTGTCAATTACGCCTTTGTTACGACAATTAACCTGTACGACAACTTAATTACCGTCGGCACGGCAGGAAAAGCAAACTGCACCCGCGTTTATTAACGAACAATGAGCTGGCATGAATGTAACAGCGATTCGCTTTTACGAGCGCCGCTAGCCGTCAACTCGCCCGAGCACCTCATTATGGCTGCCATTGATTATTGCCGAACCGTAAGCACCTTGTCTGCAAAGGTGCGCATAGTGCCGTGGAGCTCATCGATTATCTAGCATGGCCTAAGGACCGACCATTAGCGTCGATAATATTAATAATTAACAGTTGAAGTCAACTTGCTGAACACGAATGCTAATCTAAAGAAAATTAACAGACAAATAAACTCTCGGCAGCTCTTGTTCCTTCGTGTGTCGTTGTTTCTTTATTTCGCTCGTTGTTCAGGTATAAGTTGAATCAATCAAGATCACCTTGGTTACGGCGCTTCAGGATTAAACAAGACTATTACTTATTTATATTTGGCAAAATATTGAAAGTTAAGCTGGTTTAGAGCCGGTTATATCAACATCATGACAGTAATGTACACGATAAACCCGCAAACACGAAAAGTTAAGAATAAAAGAAAAAAACTAATCATGAACACTATGTACGCACATACTATATACATTATAGGGTTTATAATGCATGAATGAGGACAGTATGCATGATCAAAGTCGGGTTCATATATCGGGATCATATTGAGTCCGTACAAATAGCGGCAAGGTATAATATGAACTAGGGACAGTTCATTAGATTTGTGTCCATGAAAAAAATCCGGAGGGGGCTCACTGAACGCCTTCGATTATCGGAATGTGGCCACGATTCAAGTATTTTTCTAATCGTAAATGGTCGTCTGTCGAGTCGGTTCAAGCGATCGCTCAGTTCAGTGCGTTGTTGATCATATAGCGAACATTCTATAAGAACATGCTTCGGTGACGCATGGGCATGATTGCAGTGGTCGCCGTGCGGGGACGTTCTTTTTATGCGACATAAAGTGAAGTGTGTATGAAGCACCCGATCGTAAACGGTCTTCCTTTACAACGACAACGACGACGACGACAACGATGACGACGACAACAACAATAACAAAGGACAATAGTCTTACTTCCTCGATTGCCACAATAATATAAAACAAGACTATTGTCCTTTGTTGTTGTCACAGCTCCCGTTAATTAGGGAGGCGATCGCCGGGTTAATTCCAAGGGCCGAAGTATCGGCCCCCCGAACCGCACCACGAAAGCGTGGACAATTTAGAAGCGGTCCTTTTTGGCGCGCCAGCGGACGCCGGCTGTGGCCCAAAGAACAAGTCAGAGCCGAGAGTTGATAAAAAAAACAAAAATTATATTCTCAAAAATGGCAGATCAAAAACAATACACACGTATGCACACTCCACAATAGTTACATACAATACGTCACCAAACAGACAATGTACTACGCAGTACAATCAACCACACTTGAAACAACGGACACAGACAACAATACGCACTACAATGCAGTCACATGCATTGAACAACCAAGACACTTAAAGACTAAAGAGATAGAAAGCCTATTCAGTCCAAAGTTCTTCTAACCAAAGTCTGGATGATACTCTTCCGAGAATCACTCACTCAAAGTCCAGCGTTGTTGTCGTTCCGCTGCCCCGAAGTTTATCTTCCAGGAAACCTCGCCGAAGTTTCTCTTCCAGGAAAACTCGCGTCTTCAATTGGCCACTCTCCAAGCTTCAAACTCCTTCGCCGGAAACACGTCGGCTTCACACACGCAGCTGTTGCCACGCGTCTTCGCTCGATAGCGGTAAACACACACTCTTGCCTGTAGCTCGAGTCGTCACCCCTCAGGTGGAAATCATCTTCTTCTCCTGCTTTGTCTCTACGGACAAAACCTTCGCCGACTACACGGCGGTATACCCTACGCGCTCTGGCGCTAACTTCCGTCTTCTCCTGATCTCTCGTCTCGGCTGCTCGATTAAATACCTTCCGCGCGAGATTCCAGAAAGTTCTCATCATTTCGTCGGCGCGATGCGCAGCGAAGGCTGGGGGAAAGGTCGAGACGATACGAGGGCCGTCCGCGACGGATGACTCAATCCGGCATCTCCGCGCCCCTTTCCATCTAGAAATTTCGAGTGCTTGCTCGGCCGCCGATGTGGGGTGAGGAGGTTCGTCGGCGAACCTACACTTCCAAGGGGAGAGGGAGCGTGCCCGGGGAGCTTGTTTTCTTTTTTCTTTTTCTTTTATCGTTGACTTCGCGGCGTCACTCCGGCGTTTCGTCGCGAGAATTTGGCGGCGCGCCCTTTTTTGAGCGCTCGTTTTGTGACAGTTGTTGTTGTCATCATCGTGATCTTTGTCGGTGTCGTGGTCGGTGTCGTGATCGACGTCGACGTTGTTGTTGTTGTTGTTGTTGTTTTTGTTGTTGTTGTTGTTGTTGTTGTTGTTGTTGTTGTTGTTGTTGTTGTTGTTGTTGTTGTTGTTGTTGTTGTTGTTGTTGTTGTTGTTGTTGTTGTTGTTGTAAAGAAAGACCGTAAAGTAAGAGGTAAGCAGAATTAGTTCAGTATCGCTGGGCTTTTGTGAGGAAAGTAATTAGTGGAATAAATTCTGAATGTGCCAAAGATTCTTATAGAATGTCCGCAATATGACCAACCACGCGCTGAACTGAGGAATTGCTTGAACCAATGTGACAGAGGACCATTTACGATTACAAAAATACTTGAACCGTGGCCACATTTCGATAAACGAAGGCGCGCAGTGAGCGCCATCTATCATTTTTAATTAACACAGATTTAATTAACTGTCTTTAGATCATAATATACCTTGCCACTAATTGTACAGAGTCTATCCACAATGTGATCCCGATATATGAACTGGACAATGGTATTCATGCTGTGCCCATTCATGCATTATAAGCCCTATAATGTATATAGCATGTACATAGTGCCTCTGATTGCTTTTCTTCTTTTATTCCTAATTTATCTTCTTTGTGTCTTTATCTTGTACACTACTGTCATTGTGTTGAAATAGACGGCTCTAACGTAGCCTACCTTCCCGTATTCTACCAAACAGAAATTCAAAAAAAGATTCTGACGAGATTTTGGCTAGCTGTAGCATAAGGCCCTGAAATAAAATCATAGGAGTAACACTAAGAGACCTGATTACGGTATTGGTTCGGAGAACGAACAGGAGCTGTAGATATATTAGTCAATATTAAGCTAGATAAATGTACCTGCAGGCTGGCAACGTAAAAAGCGGAAGAATGAACGGTTGGTTGAGTTGGTATTCCATTATAAAGAAAGGTGCGCGAAAAACTTGGACGAAAAGAGTAAAATATAGCACAAGCGCTTGACCTCGCTTGCGTTGTTTGCTTTTCTCTTTGTCCACGTTTATCGCACATTTTTTTTCTGAGTCATATAACGCATAGAATAGGCAAGAGCTGGAGAATGAGAGCAGCGGAATGGTTACCAAGAAATGGGAAGAGCAGTCGGGGAAAATAAAGAGCCAGATGTAGTGACGAAATCGAGAAGTTCACAGGGACAAAATGGAATCAGTTCGCACAAAATAAACTGACGATTAGTGGGAGAAACTTTCGTTCAGCAGTAGACTAAAATATGATAATAATCGTAATGATGATGGCATAAATTTTGTCAAGTAGTACAATGCTCTCCAGACACACACCGACTTTCTTTCCTTCTTTCTTTCTTTCTTTCTTTCTTTCGTTCATTCTTTCTTTCTTATTTCTGCGTGGTTGTCTAAAGTGCTCCGTTTTGATACTGTAAATAAAATCATTCGAACCTACTATCCTTTTATGGGGCTTTTTTGCCCTTTTTTGCCCTTTTTTCACACTCAGAATAATTATTAGAGTAGTTGTCATCTTTACTGAATATAATACTATTAAACAAAGGTATCAATCTAATGCAACCTAGCAAATCCAAAACATACAGGAAATCACTTTATTCGATGATAATTCATTCATTTGTGGGGTTTAACGTCCCAAAACTACGATCTGATTATGAGAGACGCACTTTATTTGAGCTACTGTGATCTATTCTAGATCACTGTATTCCCAACCGAGCTTGAGCTGCATGCGAAGCCCTGCGAAGTTAGGAAAGCCATACCACCTCCTACTGGTGATCGACGATACGTATGATAAATACGCACAAATGGTAACAGAGATCGTGAACATTATAATCAGTAATATGTTACGCTCATAATAATTTAACTAACAGACGGTCAATTCATTACTGTTCAATAATGCATCTACTACCAGTAAAAAGAGAAAACGCTCAGTTGATCATGCAAACTGTAAACGAAACCAAGTCGACTGAACATCCGTAAAGCCAGCATCCATTTTTCACACCGAAATCTGTTACGAGATCAGACAGGTCACGCGCGCCGTAGTTGTCCGCTACCGTCGCCAGTATCCGTAACGAGTGACCACTATCTCGCAAATTAAGAATAAGAATAAGTAAATAAAAACACCAAGGACACAACGGAATTCGAACCGATGTCTCCTGCGTCCCAGCCCATTATTCTGCCACAGAGCCACGCCGGGGCTCCAAACTACGTTGCAAAGTGACCTTTTGCAGACTTGACGTAGGGAAAGTAATTGCGCTAAAATGAATAATAAATCGTTTTAGACCAGCAAAGGAACATCCAGGCATTACACAATGTGAATTGCGTAACCAGTCGGTAGTTGAATGATCCAACTCAGTACGAAAGATTCAGGCATAATTCTTCCTCGTCGTCAGCCACGGTATTAAAAATTGCACGAAATACCTTGCAAGTGTTAAGTGAGTACCACACTTCTCCGAAAAATGGTGAAGAATGACATAACTAATGCCTTCCTATTACACAAAAATTAAGATTAATAATAGTGTAGTAGGTACACTACAACTGTGCTTGTAGCATTTACCCAAAGAGGGTTTAAAAAGGCTCTGAAAGGCCGCTCTTTCAGCTTTCTTGGTAGCTTTAGAGCATGTCACAATATATAACAGCTATATAAATTATATTACTTCCACTGAAATTCGAGAAATAATTTCTGTTGTAAGGTCAAATATAACATCTTCAGGTTTTGGTTGCATATAGCTTGTGACGACTACAACAAGCCCCAAAAATATACCTCGCCTGTAGACGTATTCTCGAGACAAAACCAGCTCGATATTATCTCTTGCTTCCTGATGAATGACCTAATTAGAGGTAAACTTTGATAAGCCATGCTGTATGTTGACGTTGGATGCAAAACGGTAGTCTTGTCTTGTTCCAGTATAGCTTGATCTCTGTGCCAACTCTGTGAACTAAAGCATGACTGTGGCCACTGTTACTTTGTGGAAGTGGACAAGCACTACACGAAGATAAAAAAAAAGAGAAGCAGCTATGAAAATAGCCGCCAGAGTGAACATGATTTGCCGCCGTAATTAGCGGCACTGTCAAGCCGCGTTGGCCGACAAGAACCACAGTGGCTACTGGGGCGTAACGCAATTAGCGGGCAGCAGAGCGCGGTCGGGAACACTTTTTCCGCGAAGTCAGCCTGTAGCGCACATAATAGCTGAAGCTTTTCGGCGAATGTTCTCAGTTTCTGGAATAATTTCATTGCTCTAAGACAACGTTGTAACAGTGAAAGATGTTGACCATCTCCGCTTGCTCGAGCTTCAATTAACACGCTGCGTTTGTCAAGCATACATTGTTCTTCCTTGCGACAAAAAGAACGTCGTAAAACTCACAGGCTCGAATTTCTTTTCTTTTAAATAGCAAGCCGTCAGTAAACCGTGATTTGTATCTGAAACCGCTTACGACAAGACAAACCCGGCATCGACAAACTCATTCATTAACACCGTATTTCGCCAGAACAAACATTTCCAAATACTCGTTCTTTCCTCGAACCATAAACGACTGGAACTGCCTACCTCAATCGTTAACCGGCTCTGTAGGGGCACTTGAGCGTATTTAACCACTACCTATGTTTTTGTATCATTTCTATATGATGTATCTTTTTTGTTCTTGCTGTTTTACACCTGCGTGCAATGTTGTGATCTTTGCCCCTCCTGCTGGGGCCCTTAAATGGGCCTGCAGTATTTTGTAAATAAATAAATAATAAATAGACTGTTTTTGGCCGCTGCCGAAGTGACCTCCGAAACTCGTGCACACACATACCGCCTGCGACTCTCTGATTGTAGCGTTCCTCATAAACTGTGAAGTGCGACGGTTGCGTTGTATGCGGTAGCTACCGCAGAATGTGTGAGTGAGTGCGTTTAACGTGTGACGTCAGCACGACGTCATTGTTCACCAAATTTTACGATGAGTGAGTGCATAAACGAGGTTTTGCACTGCCTCAGGAATCGGAGGCATCGGAAGCGTTCTGCACCTCACCAGGCGGTGACCTCGTGATGGCGTCACTCTTACATCACCACATGAGGTCATCGCCTGGTGAGGTGCAGAAAGCTTCCAATGCCTCCGTTCTCTGATGCAATGATAAACCCCGTTTATGCACACACCCATCGGAAAGGAGGAAGGGGGGATACAAATTACTGAATTTTAAAAAGAAAAGTTTTCGCCTATGAGTCATGCGGGACTTTCTTTATAGGAGTCATGTGTGACTTTTGAAGATGTTGAAAATAATAAGAAAACTGTAATCAGCCTCCCTATCTGCACCCCAATATTAAACACAACTTGATTTCATTAAACCAATGAGATCATGAGAAAAGTGGAGTACGATGCCCAATCGACTTTGTTGACGCCAGTGACCATCGCCCAACGGACGATCAACGACACTTGGCACGAGGCACGAAACGTGAGCATGCGCAATGGGGGTGTCGACGACACCGCCGACGCCGGATTTGCAACTATAAAATGCTCCGAATTAAAAAAGAAAGTGTTCACATGCTTGACATTCTCCGTGTTAGGAATGACTTATCACCCAACACTCTAATACCCTAGATGTAAAACGGTGCATATATGTACTTATGCACATTCAATGAATTGAAATCGTGCTGGCAGCGGGTGACGTACGCGCAGTACAAGCGTACATTCGAAGCATACATTATTTAATAAATCGTCGCGTATAATTAATGACTCACTATAACTCCTCGCCAGTATTGTAAGCAGTCTCACAGATTTTAACGCTATACTTCAGTGATTGTAACCTCATGGCGTTATGGTGCCTTATCGTTCAATTTGCATGCATTAACCTGGCTTTCTAAAACGCAACCACTGTGCAAATCATTTCACGGGATGGACAGCGTATGGGGATCTAAAACGCCTGTCGCCAACCCTACCAACCCTCACCGTTCCAGCTGCCACGTGCCTTTCTACGTCACACAACTTCGCAGCTCCTTCTGACCAATGGCTCTATCAAGCGCGCACCTCTCTGTATATAACGTCATATTTTCACCCGCATAACGCTGTCGCATTGAGACCTTTCCGAGGACGCATGTCTTGAACTAGTACACTTAGAATCAACACACCAAAGGTTTGATTACATCACTGGCGGTGTCGGTCTATTTTGCTTTGCGCACGCTCGCAGAATAAAATAAGGTGAGGGTCCTACACATTTCATGGTATTGTTACGCTATGTACAATTCTATGGTAATAAAGGAAAGATAAGATAATACAGCATCCGTCGTTTCCAATGGCACTTCTCTTTCGGATCGTAATCCTCCTTCGGGTGAACTGCTTCCATTTTCGACAGTGGAGCCCAGCTTTTCAATTATGACAGAAGCCCATCGGGAGGGAGTTCAACGTGGCCAAACACGAAGAATAGCTAACGAGTCGGAGGACACTTGTTTACCAGCCTTCTTCTATTTATTGCACATTTATACGGCATGAATTTTCACGCACCTTGGGATTTTCCCGCGATGGCTTGGATATTTTAAGACTGTCACAGAAGCCCGGACTGTACCTCCGGCCAGAGACGCCTAAGACCAGCTTTGTGCAGTTCACGTCGGCTCAACCCTTTTAAGTCTTGCCTTTTCTTCTCCGCTGGAATGGGTGCAACAAGAATAAAAAATGAATAAGCTACGACAAGATCAAGAGTAGGGCCAGGTAAGACGCTTGTTGCAGCCCGGAGGCTCGTTGGTATATATGGTTTATGCATTAATCCTGGAAAGCTGGAATTTATTTTAGCGTGTGCGTGCGTGCGTGCGCGTGTGTGTGTGTGTGCGCGCGTGTGTGTGTGCGTGTGCGTGTGCGTGTGTGTGTGTGTGTGTGTGTGTGTGTGTGTGTGTGTGTGCGTGTGTGTGTGTGTGTGTGTGTGTGTGTGTGTGTGTGTGTGTGTGTGTGTGTGTGTGTGTGTGTGTGTGTGTGTGTGTGTGTGTGTGTGTGTGTGTGTGTGTGTGTGTGTGTGTGTGTGTGTGTGTGTGTGTGTGTGTGTGTGTGTGTGTGAATGTTTCGTTCCCGCATCGCACTTCTAAAACAGCTCGCGAAAACAGACGTATACTTTATGCTGTAATCCCATCACTTCAGCTGGTTACCTACTTCCGTAAAAGAAGCAGCCTTTAACTTTGTTCGTAACTGCTAGATTAGTTAGCACTGCACATGCGGAACCCGGGCGCTTGAAATAACTCGCCTGTACCGCGTTGTGACAAAACGAAAGAAAGGCAAATAAAAGCTCGTTCAATGAGAAACGAAAGATAATCAAGTCAAGGAAGGTATAGGGGAGGTATGATATAAATGTAGTGCTTGTGATATAAATTTGACTCAATTAAAGTCAACGGAAAATTTGGGGGACCCTTCAGGCACGACTTTAAGGCGTAGTTAAGGGTCCCCCAACGTGATGGTGATATTTTGTCCCAATTGCGTACCGAGTTAAAAATGACTTGTTTCAGTGAAGCTTTCGCACATGGGTGCATTCAGCGTAATAGGTAGCGTACTTTAAACCACGGGCAATTGTGGGTGCAAGATTTTTGCGAGCTCGCTGTGAATCCAGTACGTGGCCTCAAGGGAAAATGCGCAGTAACGTGTCTGCCTTTTGTAGTGGGTGAGCTGCTTTAATCCATGAAGTCATCACAATCACATGTTTTGACGCCTGATGGCAATGTACGCTTGTACCACGAATTATTACTGCATGATTAGATGTTGCATTGCGAAGCATGTATATAGGACGCGTGCGTTTGTAAAGCATGCAAGTTACTTTCACTGCATTTCGAAGCAGAATAAGTTATATTCACGGTATTTTCACGGCGGGGCTAGTATTTCTACTAGCCCCGCCGCGGTAGTCTAGTGGCTAAGGTACTCGGCTGCTAACCCGCAGGTCACGGGATCGAATGCCGGCTGCGGCGGCTCCATTTTTCGATGGAGTCGGAAATGTTGCAGACCCCTGTTGCTCAGATTTGGCTGCACGTTAAAGAACCCTATGTGGTCGAAATTTCCGGAGCCCTCTACTATTGCGTCTCTCATAAACAAATGGTGGCTTTGGGACGTTAAAACCCACATATCAATAAATCAATAGGTATTTCTAAGCAGACGCATGGCTCTGTGATAGAACACCCACTTCCCAGTGAAAAGGCCCGGGTTGGATCCTCACTCAGGCGTAGAATTTCGATTGATTTTATTCGCATCTGTCTTTATTTCTCGGCCACGCACAAGATGATGATTTTTCGCTCCCCACCATTGACTCTGCCGCCGCCGCCGAAACCGACACCAACACGAACACCGAAGTTTCAGCGAAACGAGCTCTTTAACGCTAACGTGTTAGGAACCACCAAGCCTGCACGAAACGCGCCGCACAGTCCCAGTGAAAGCGGGAAGAGCGGCCTCTCAGATCTTTTTTAAACACTCTTTGGGTAACTGCTACAAGCACACTTGCAGGGTACCCACTACGCAATAACTCATAACTTCTGTGCAGGCACTTACTATGACATCTATCGTCTTTTTCGGTAAATCGTGGTATCCGCTACACACGTGCTAGGAGTTTTGTGCAATTTATTGATGCTGTGGCTGACGACGATGAGGAGTTTATGCATAGTGTTGTTGTAATGCATGGGTTGCACTATTCTACAACCCACTCGCTATGCAATTTATTTATTTATTTATTTAGTTATTTATTTATTTATTTATTTATTTATTTATTCATTACTGCAGACTCGAGATCCAAGCAGGGTGGTAATACACATACAAAAAAAATAATTGCGAAACGAAACAATAAAGGGCGGAGACAGTTGTTTGGTAGGTTAGTTCATTCATCACATGTATTAGTAAGACAGTTCCATTCACATATGGTTCTTGGAAAGTACGAATACTTCAGTAGGTCTGTGCGAGCGAAATATGGAATCAAGGCCGTTGGGTGTCGGTGTCGGGTGGGCTGGCTACTAAGGGGTGTCAAATACGGGGATGGGTCTAGAGCTATTTTTTTGTTCAAAAGTTGATCAAGGAATTCTAATCTAGCTTTTTGTCTTCGCATCTGCAGTAAGGAAATATTGTTGGCTAGCATTAAATCTGAGGGTGAGTCTAACTTGGAGTACTTGTCGAATATAAATCTAACAGCTTTTCTTTGAATACGCTCAAGAGTATATACTACGTTTTGTATAAGGATCCCATACTATGCTGGCGTATCTAGTTTTGGCCGCACAAGGGCTGTGTAACAAAGTAGTTTAACATTTGTGGGAGCACTTTGAAGTTTATGTTTAAGAAGACATAGTTTACGAAAGGCAGATGAACAAACATTATCAACCATTATCAAACAAACATTATTTGACCTGATTGTTCACATCATGCCGTTCTATTTTTTGTTTGTTTGTTTGGTTTATGCATTCTTGAGTGCCAACATTGTGAAAATTATATCTGTAACCACCCTGCTAAAATCTCTGTAATAGGGATTGCAGTATGAATAAATAAATAAATATAAAAATAAATAAATCAATATGGAGATTCCAAGATAAGTTGGAAGTGAGTGTCACACCAAGGTATTTGTAGGAGTTTACTTGTTGCAGTGGTGAAGACCCTAATATGTATGTATACGATTGTGGATTCTTTTGGCGAGTCACTGGGAGGCACATACATTTGTTCGCGTTGAGACACATTCCCCATTTGTTGCATCATTCATATATATTGAGAGGACTAGTGCTCGGATTGTTGAAATCGTTAGTGGAACGTATTTCTTTGAACAAAACACAATCATCCGCAAACAATCTTATTTCCACACTAGGGTGAATAACATCAACAATATCATTTGTGTACAATAGAAAAAGCAAAGGGCCTAACACACTGCCCTGTGGTACGCCCGATGTGACTGGAAGACAGTCTGAATATTGGCCCCCTACATCAACGTACTGTTCGCGATTATTTAAATACGCAGAAATCCAACAAACAAATATTTCTGGTATACCTATTGTTCTAAGTTTGGAAATGAGTTTACTATGGGGAACTTTATCGAAGGCTTCGCAGAAATCTAAGAAGAGCATATCTGTCCTACCGTGTCTATCGATGTTTAATGCAATTCGTCTTGTGTGACACCTGGCTGTCCTTCAGCTGTTCTAAATACTTCATTACATATATGAATGCGATTTTTTCCCGACCTGGAGCCTCCCTAGGATCCGTTTGCAGCGAAGTTTCAAGCACCAGCGTCACTCAGTGGTAGAACACTGTCTGGTACCCAGGGAACACGGGTTCGAATCATGTCACGGTTTAAAGTTTTTTTTTTTAGTGGTTACGGAGATTATCGGCAACGAACTATTACGGCGCTCGCGAACTTTTTTTTTCCCCATAAAAGCTTTCGCTGTAACACAACTGGCCGCCTGCGGGGAGCAAATCTGCGACCTTCGAATAGCGCGACCGATGCTTTACCGATTGAGTTTATAAACGATGAAATGGAAGGGACGACGACCGCTGAGGGAGGGCCATCGGTAGAGCATCGGACGCGTTATTCGAAGGTCGCTGGTTCGGTAGAGCATCGGACGCGTTATTCGAAGGTTGCTGGTTCGGTCCCTGCTTCGGTCCAATGAGTTGTGTTTTCGTTCACTTTAATTTATCCGCTCTTACATCATAAGGACTACAAATACCGTCCGCTATACTTTACGCGACTCGATTGTCTGTTGCGACAATTATTCGCTATAATTTCTGTTTTGCGCACACAAAAATTTGACGTCTTTTAGCGAAAATAAACCACCGAGAATGCGCGAGCATCACTCCTCCTCCTCTCTTTGCCCTTACTCCTTCGCGATATGCCTTTCTCGCAGAGTAACTTCATTATAATGAAGCGTTGCGGAAGAAATCGTGCAAGTTTAACAAAATAACAAATAGAGAACAAAGCGAGAGCAATGAGATTCATCCCAGCGGTCTCTGCGGTGACTAAGCAGCAAAGTCTTTTGAGGCACGTGTCTAAATCAAAGCGAATTTTCTTCGTGCCATTCTCTAACGAGGTAGCGAACGGCTTCGCTAATTACTGCCGTTCTTCCAATCTGAACGCTCCGCTTCCTGTGCACATCATGAGCGGAATCGGCAAGAAGCATTCAGCTTGCAATTTGTGATGTGCTCTAGATAAGCACGCGCAGGCGGTACTGTAGCAAAACAAACATAGCCTCTGTCGTTGTTCACTTTTTTTTTGTCCCTGTCTTTTTCTTTCTCTCCAGAGCGCCTCATTTTTGCATTTAAGATGTGGCGAACTTTGTGCTTGCGCTAATCACTCAATATCCTCTTTGCGAGAAGGTATACGATAACGTATTTTTATACTGGCGAGCATGCCGAAGCAAAGACTTAATGATACGCTTGCCACGTTCTTACAAACATATAACCTATCACGTGCATGAGTGACTGAATCTCTGTAATTATTTAATGTAAAAGTCGCGCAGGGTGGCACTGGTTTTGAAAGACGATAGTCTTTCTTGGGGACCTTCAACGCAAACATTTTAATCTATCTATCTGTCTGTCTGTCTGTCTGTCTGTCTGTCTGTCTGTCTGTCTGTAGACTTGTATGTTTGTCCCCTCTTACCGGACTCGGGTACTTGAAACGGCCGACCCCATCCACAGCGACCACCAATGTTGCTCAAGGTTGAGCATTCATGCTTGTGCAATCGTTAA
Organism: Rhipicephalus microplus; assembly: GCF_043290135.1. Taxonomy (NCBI): domain Eukaryota; kingdom Metazoa; phylum Arthropoda; class Arachnida; order Ixodida; family Ixodidae; genus Rhipicephalus; species Rhipicephalus microplus. Next base: position 268,029,371 of record NC_134701.1, on the reverse strand, counting down.
TTAAAAAGCAATTATTACGCATGTCTGGGGCACCATAGCAACACGCATATATTCTGCATATGCATCTCTTACTAGAAAACGCATACATAAATAATTTTAGAACCGTAGCGCTTATCACGCTGCGCTTACCACGCAACGCTTGCACGGAACGGGGAGTGTTTCCAACGCTTTGCTAAGACGACACAGTTGGCACCTACCCGTCGCCTCACGTTCTACAGCTTATCACCTCTGAGACGGGCGCGTACGGCCACGCGCTTTGTTTTCCAAAAGAAACTGCCAGATGGCGCTCATGTCCCACGTGTGACGTGATTTGATGCACTCGTTCACCTCCGCTGCACGCTTGAGGCACTCTGACGCAGCGCCTCCGGAATACCATTCGCCGATTTTCTTGCGCATAACATCAAATAAATGTTTTGTTCACTCTCTCCACACTCAAGACTATCGTCTTTCGACGACATTTGCAGATTACATGCAGATACGGGGCCAATTTTTAACATAGCTGAGTTCTGTTTTATATTTTTTTAGGAATAGAAAACATACGCAATAAAAACAAATAAATGAAAGCACGTCTCTTGCTTTCTTGTGTTTCATCCATCTTCGCAGATTATTTGCAGCAGTCAGATTGCAAACTACGGGGTCCAAGGCAAAATTACACCTTTTTTCACAAAAATTTATTGCATTCGAAATATATCCCGTGTCTGATAGTTGAATAAGCATTTCTACATCTGTCTGGCCAATAAACTATTTGGTTAGTGAATATTAATCGTGATTATTATTACAAACCTAAGTAAAACATTTACAACTTTCTCCTGACGCATTGTCATTACAGTTTAAATATTTGTAACAACCTAACCATAACACAACCATATACGTAATAACGCAACAGACATGTTAACGTTCGTGATACGCAACCGGATTCTCGAATCAGCAGGAGAGTATCTCTGTGTCTATCCGTGTTTTAAAAAGGGCTCTGGAAAGACCACTCTTCCAGCTTTTACTGTGACTATCCTGCGCATTCTGCGCAGGCCTGGTATTTGTGAAAAGGGTTTAATTACTTTCTGTCGAAGTTTATTTGTTACTTACTTCTTGGCTTTAAATCTCATTTTTACACACGGATTGGAAACGAAGATTAATTCTAAAATAACACGTCATCAATGTCCACGTGTTGACGTGCTTCACCTCAGTAATACAATTCTTGTAACGGTGCACGCTCTACAGGCATTTCTATTTTTTATTATTAAAGACAATAGTTTTTCTTGGGGACCTGAGACGAAAAAATTTTGGTCTGTCTGTCTGTCTGTCTGTCTGTCTGTCTGTCTGTCTGTCTGTCTGTCTGTCCATTTGCCTGTTTGTCTACTTTTAACAGCATCGGTTACTTAAAACAGCCGACCACATCGGCAGGGCCCTCCAATGTTGCTCAAGGTTCAGCGTTCATACTTGTGCAATTGTCGATTAAAAAGCAATTATTGCGTATTTCTGGGGCCCCATAACAACACGTATATATTCTGTATGTGCGTTTTTTACTAGAAAAAGCATACATAAGTAATTTTAAGGACCGTAGCGCTTATCACGCTACGCTAACCATGCAACACTTGCACGAACAGGAGAGTGTTTCCAACGCTATGCTAAAACGAGACGGTGGTGGCATCTACCCGTCGCCTTGCGTTCTACACCATATCACCTCTGAAACGGGCACGCACACCCGTCTCAGAGCCACGCACTTTCTTATTGAAGAAAACTGCCAGATGGCGCTCATTTCTTACGTGTGACGTGACTTGATGCGTTCGTTCGCCTCCGCTGCACGCTCGAGGCACTCTGACGCAGCGCCTCCAGAATACCATTCACCGATTTTCTTGCGCAGAACATTAAATAAATGTTGTGTTCACTCTCTCCACACGCAAGACTATCATCTCTCGGTGACATTTGCAAATTATCAGGCAGATACGGGGCCAATTTTTATTTTTACATCGGAGCTGTGAGGGCTTTTTCTTAGGTCACGTGGCGTGACATGAAAACTATCATCATCATTAACCAGCACGCGTTTTCTTCGTGTTTTTTTTTTTCTGCCAGTAGAAGTAGACTTTTTTTCTGCCAGTAGACGTGTGGTGGATTTGTCGGGCATGGAATGCAATAACTGTGATGAGCGGGAGAACGAGCACGCGGATAATAATAATAATTATTATTGTGATTTATGGTCCCAGAACCACGACATAATAATTGTGGACGCCATAGTTTTCAAAATTTCGAACACCTGGGGTTCTCAACTGTGCCCCTGAATCCAAGTTCGCGTACCTCAACAACTTTTACCTGCATCGAAAATACAGAGTTCAATCACGTGACCTTCGGGTCAGCAGTCGGGCACTATAATCACTAGATCGCCATGAGTACGGTGGGAAAAAATAAAAAGAAAGAAAGAAATTGAGAGGAAGATAGAAATGAATAGCAGACGAATAGCAGGGTACAATCAATAGCAGGATAGAAAATCTGGAATGCGTAGAGAAAATGACCAATCTAGAATAGATGCGAATGTTACAATTCCACATTTTTCTTCATTTTGCGAAGTATCTGTCGGAATGACTGTCCTTATTGGTGAATGAACCAAATAGTCACTCAAAATAGAATTTAAAGTGCGGTCTGACATTGGTTTCGCTTGTTTCGGAAAAATTTCATCAACCTGTATTTTTATGGAGCTGTTGCTATCACTGATCGAAGATACAGCACTTATTTGGACATTTAAGTTGTCAAAAAAGCTCTGTATTTGGAGAACTTCAGGCGTGTGAAATTTTGGCCAATATGCTCCAAAGAACCGCACAGGCTGGGAAATAAAAACTGTTTCGGAACACCTTGCTGGGGATTCATAGAGCTTTAAAAATGATTGTACCGCCAATTATTTAAACGTGAGTCAAGTGATGGGAGTCTAGCTTCCATATACAAAACTTTAATTTTTACAAATTTAGGAAGACCTAAACACAGACGCAAGGTTTGCCTCTCAAGCATTACAAGTGGGCGAAACTTATAAGCAGGAGCGCCAGCGTATATATGCATCCAGGACTGGCCGAACGTACATGCAGTATATTGATAAAAGCGTTTGCCTTTGCATGCCAACTCGACTATGACTAATCTTGCGTAACAAACCGACCGCCCGAACACCCTCTACTGATATGTATTCGATGCGTTCCTTCCAAGACATGGAGTGATCGTACAGCACACCAAGGTACTTTATTTGCTCAACTTGCAGAATACACTCTAGATAATAATAAAGAGAAATATGAATGAAGTCTTTTAATGGCAATGGCAGTACGGAGCATTTCCGCACATTCAGATGCAGGTGTATTTCATCAAGCCACCCTTATAAAGCTGATAGGTATGATTGTAGCACCTGATATTAGATTGTGAATAGTGTCGGTCGCAGCAAAAAATGCGATGTCATCCGCATAAACATAAGTGTGTACATCCTGATGGCGTGGTATAGAACTGATTAGTATATTCAATAAAACAAAAGAAAGAACTGCCCCTTGCGGAACGCCTCGTGTTTGCGCGTACGTAGACAAAGAAATACCGCTTTGGGAACAAAATAATGTCCGATTACGCGAAAATTCCTCAATCCATGCGGTAATGTAATATGGGAGCTTCTTGTTGAGCAAGTGCCTAACTAAAACTGCATGCTCAACGCTGCCCAACGTTGCTAATGCGGGATACTTTCTTTCACGCCTAGCAAACCGATTTCGACTCTCAATATCTATTGTGCATGCCATATCGAGCACCCTGATCTGAAGTCAATTTGAGACAGATTTGAAATATTTTTCTTGTTATTGAACTTTATTATACGGAAGTTTAAGACTTGTTCAATTAGTTTCGCAAAAGCGGAGGTTAGGGTGATGGACCTAATGTTGTCAAGTTCATACCCTTTATCTAGAATTTAAGCAGTGGTATTACCTTAGCTATTTTTCAAGCCGAAGGAAGCCATTCTATTGTTATTGAACAGTTGATAACCTTCAACAAAATCTCTCGAGATTTTTTATTTAGTAATTGTAACATGGCTGACAAGGACTGGCGCCCGTCCTTGCGTTTTCTTTGTTTGGTGTCTCGTGTTCCTGCGTCATTCTTAACCAGGTGCACCAAGCGTATTCTTTCTCAATTTTCTAAGCAAACCAAGCTTTGCTTAAGAATTTTTCTCACTCTTTGTTGCTGTTTTTTCTTGTATTAATGGTTGAATATTTACTCGTGATTTAATCTGGAAATTGTGTAGTCGATTGGTACATTCATTATGGTAAAGCTTGCGCGATTCCCAGCCGGAGGCGAAGGCGAAGTTGGCGATTACATATCGATGGGCAAGCGAAGTTCTGCTGACAACTTATCCTTCACAGCTTCTTCATTTCCGCCCTAACCGAGCATCTGTTTCCTTCCTGCGCAACTCACGCTCGTCGACAATGCAATAGCACAGCGAACATTTGCTTTTCCGGCATCGGCCTCTTCACGAGGCGCAGTGGTAGTTGCCGCACTGTTTATTTTTTTGTTTTTTTGTTTTTTTTTTGAGAATCCCGCTTGCGTTCTTAGATACAGCGGAGCAAGATCCGAAAAATTGACTTTCCTTATCTTCATTACGTCACTCATTTAACAGAATCATTTTCTCCTTCCTGAATTTACTTCTTGCGTTTTGTCATGCGCCAGTGCTTCGGCGAAACACTTATGTCGACGGGTCAATTCCCGTTTCTTTTAGTCCGGTCTTCAGGAACACTTAGCCGGTCCACTTTAGTCCTTCGCGCCAAGCGTTTCCTAAGTGCTTTTGCTCGTGTTTGCTTCCTCGGGATGAGGTGACGTTTCTCAATGTTTGCTGATCACTCCATCTTCCGCGCCGGGCGGTGGCGAGATTAGCGCGTCCTCCTTTGGGAAGGAGGACGCACTAATCGTAATTTCGATGGAAGAGTAAGAAAGAAAAATAAATGTGGTTTGATGGGACAAGCAAGAGGTTGCATCATTCTCCGATTTGTCCTTTGAACTTGGCAGCAGAAGCGCTACTTTTTCAGGTGATGGTACATCAGCCGCGGGACACTGAAATGAGGCGTACGTGTGCGTGGAACAGACCTGAACAAAGCATTCTTGCGGCATTGAGGATGACCTTGCCACCGCAACAACTTCCATATGGAAGTTGTTGTGGTGGCAAGGTCAGCTGCCTGTGCGTGCCCACATTATCCGTTCATTTCATAGTTTCTTATCTTTATTTAAACAGCCGTGCTGTTTAAATAACAGTCCAGCCTTCGCTGTCCGCATGTCTGTACGCTTTCAAGCAGACCTCATCACACGAGAGAGGAGATAATGAAGAAATAGATGAAACAAAATCATGATGATCATGGTGATGATACCCAAAATTTCAATGATTACTGTGGTTATGATACTAAATGGTAATGATGTAGACAAGATAGAACGTGCTTGGCCGACGAGCCTGCCTTTCTTCTTGAACTCTCTTTCTCTGTCTATCTATCTCTGAGCTCTGAGAGCCCACGTGATCACCCGCTCGAAAGCGCTGGAAGCAGCCGCATCACGTGCGCTCTGTACCAACGTTGTGAAGAACATGAAGGCAGAGCAGAACGGCAGTTCGACGTGCTTTGCTTTAGTGCTTCACTCCATCTGTCGTCTTAGTTGCGCTTCGAAACAAAACACTTCAACAGGAGCAGCGATCACTTAGCCGAAACTCTCATCTCAAGTTCAAAGTATACGCCCAACATGTCAGAGTGAGGTTTAAGAAGTCCACTGTGATCAGTGAAAGTTTAGATGTAGCTTAATGAGTGTCTCCGTATGTCATGGGCTCTCAGCTAAACTATCAGCACAACCAAACGGGATGGCATATTTGCTGCAATAGCACCTATGCACTTTCATTTAGGTGCACCTTAAGAACCTCTCGTGGTCAAAATAGTTTTGAATTCTGGCACTGCGCCTCGCTTCCATATCAGAACTCAATTTAAGCCCCCAATATTCTGGACCAGTTTCATTGAAGAATTTCCTAAATCCTCCTATGTAAGAAAGAGAAAAAGAAAACAAGAAAGAATGTTAATGAAAGATGCATCGCATTTCTGTTTTTTGTTAAACAGGCTTGTAAGATCATTAGTGTTAATTTATTATTGTGCCTGAAAATAAAAAGAATGTCTCGAAGCACAGCTTCCCCCCCCCCCCCCGCATTCATGGCAGTGTATTTTTCATGGTCGGAATATGTCGTGTCTTTAAGCTAGCCGTGGTGCTCCTTAAGCCGTATGTGCAAACACCAGCCTGTCTGTTCTATGTAACAATGTCCACACGCATAAGAAATGGAGTATGCAGCCCCCTTTAACAGATCTCTCTCTTCCTCACAACGACTCTGAGCCATGCTATTTTATGTGTTGCAGAAACAATCGTCCTTAGTATCATCAAACATCAATGCGTAATATGTTTAATTATTCCTATTGTTACACGCAGCGTTCTTCTTCCGACGTAACTTTCAGGTTAAAAGCACTCACTGGGACCCACATGCTTTCGCATTGGGTGACTCCAACGCTAAAGCCATCTTTTTCTTCCTCTCCCTTTTCTACTTTTTCTCAGTCTCTGTTATGATTACCCCGCACCCCTCCGAAAGCTCTCTGCACCTAACGCGTCCTTGCACTGCCGTCAGGATTAGAGGCATTGCAAGCTTCCTGCATCTCACGAGATTTCACACTGACACCGCGATCTGCCCACCTTTGACCAAGCAACGGTGCCATGCGATTACGCTCAGGGTTATCCAATCATGTGAGTTTCGCAACTCGGATCATTAAACTCTCCGTAGGCTCCATGTATCAAGATCCGGGCATGGCATTCGCCCAGACGTCGGGAGTGTGCTGATTGTCTTGATCAGCCCACCAGTTACTAATCGCATTATTTTGTTTTGCGTCGCCGTTCTCACATGGCGCGACGGTCTGCTAACTCCCGCAAAGTCGGGCCAACTGCATGTCCGGGTTTCGGAACACAGTTAGCCAACAAGTATGATTGATCAACTCTGATTACGTCATCCTGTGACGTCACGTGTTGCCACAGTGTTGCCCCGATGGCGCCATAGATTTGGCATCTGTGCCGTCGTGATGGCATCATGTGCTGACGTCGCCCCTCGACGGTGACTTCAGAGCGTAGCTCTTAGGTGACCGTTTCTGCGCTGAGCGGCGTAGGCGTCGTGGTAACCGACAGAACGAACGAGCATGAAAGAGATCGAACGCGAAGCGCTGCGCTGGATGAAAGACAGTGATAGCGTGGAGATCGCCAGGAGATCGCGAGGAGTATGGAATGACAGTGACGAGACAAGTTCCGCAGCGGCCACCCACGGCACCACAGCAGTGCGCGCCATCATGCTGTCGCCAATGGCGCCGTCACTAAGGTTTCCGACGAGTGCCTCCACCGATATCTCACATTAAAATTAAGCGCTGCATGAATGGAGGCCTGTCGGCAGCGGCTGTTGTGGAACGCACCCACGCGCTGCCTTTTGCGGTCTCCCGGTTAGCGAGACAGTCGCGCTACGCTCCTTTGCAACGGATGGTGTGAAATGGTCTGCACGAAATCGAACCCACCAGTCGCGCTATTCACGGCGTGGTATGCAACTGTACATACATCTTTCTCAAATATTAGTCTCAACTTTTCGCCAAATCAAAACACCTTAACTGCTGCGCTCAGAATTCGCATTAGACAGTGCCGTTATTGTTGGCCTTTTTTATGCTTATGTCTGGGGTTTTACATCTTATAATCTCGATATGATTATCATGGACGCCGTTGTTGAGGGCCTCGGAAACTTTGACCACCTGGGGTTCTTTAACGGGCTCAGACATCTCACAGTACACCGATATCGACATGGCACATCCTCTCTCTTCTCCTTTGATCCCCTCACCCCTTCCCCCAGTGCAGGGTAGCAAACCAGACGTGCGTCTGGTTGACCTCCCTGCCTTTCATTTTTTTTCCTTCCTCCTCTTCCTCTCGTCTTCACTGAAATGTGACCGCCGTAGTTGGGGTTTAACCCGCGACTTTCAGGTCGGCAGCCAAGCACCTTAACCGCTGTTCCGCCAAGGTGGCCGATGGCGTTTTTTTTTTTTTTTAAGATGATAGTCTTTCTTGGGGACTTTCGACGCGAAAAAGTTGGTCTGTCTGTGCGTACATTTGTCTGTTTGTCCACCCTTAACGGCACCTTAAAAGGCACCAGAGTGACCGGCCGATACCCCAAACGACCGACCCCATCCGCAGCGCCCACCAATATTATTCAAGGTTCAGTGTTCATACTTGTGCGATTGTCAATTAAAAAGCAATTATTGCGCATATCTGAGGCACCGTAACTACGCGTCAATATTTTGTATGTATATTTTTTACTACTAGAAAAGGCATACATAAGTAATTCTAAGGACCGTAGCGTTTATCACGCTGCACTGACCATGCAACGCTTTCACGAAAAGGGGAGTGTTTCCAACGTTTTGCTAAGACGACACGGTGGTGGCACCTACCCGTCGTCCTATGTTTTACACCTAGTCACCTCCGAGACGGGCGCGCATGCCCGTCTCAGAGCCACGCGCTTTGTTTTCTAAGAAAACTGCCAGATGGCACACATGTCTCACGTGCCTTGATGCGCTCCTTTGCCTCCGCTGCACGCTCGAGTCACCCTAACGCAGCGCCTCCAGAATACTATTCACCGATTTTCTTGCGCAGAAGATCAAATAAACGTTTTGTTCACTCTCTCTAGACACAAGACTATCTTGTTTGGATGACATTTGCAGTGTAACATGCAGATACGGGGCCAGTTTTTTTTTTTCTTTTGTCGCACTTGTTGACGCTGACAGCCAATTTTCGTGTTCCGTGATGTATCTTAAGTTTTCTCCTTATTAAAAAAAGTTATCCTTCTCTAAAACCAGTGGTCAATGTGCCCTTGTACCTTATACTCGCATGTTAGCACGCGGACGTGTGACAAACGCACGCCCTTTGAGAATCCGCGGGCGGCGGCGTTCACCCACGCTAGCTCCCCGTCGTTCGCGCGAAGCCTCGTGATTTAATAGGGCGAGGCATGGAGGAATTTTTTTTTTTTTTTGCATGGACTGGAGTCCCGCTTCGTAGGAGCAAGCTGGGTTTGTTCGCAAGACATACGAGTGGCAGTGAATCTAAATGTTAGGCGTCTGTCTTCCAGAAACGGCCGCCTCGTTACGGGTCTCCTTCGCGCCAAGACGGAATGATACTCTTAGCGTGAACATTCAAACTTCCCACGCGAGGTATGCCGCTGGAAAAAAGGTCGAAAGCAAACAGGTTATGAAACATCCCCCTCCCTTCCACTTCCCTGAAAAAGAAAAAGAAAAAAACAAATGTACGAACACGAAATGCTATCATAAATAATAAGCATGTTGATAACAACTCTTTTCTGAGAATTCTCTCGGATGACGCCATATGCGAGTAAAAATTCAGAAGCTATATCCCAAATGCGTCGGCCAGGATGAAAGAAGCAGTGAATGCTGGATCCCTGCTGAAGTAATGATGTTTTCTAGTCAAAAAAAAGAAGAAACACAAACATCAGTGTGAATTTCACATGAGAAGGAAAACACCCACTACCGGAGAGACAGCCAGAAAAGACGCTGCATTCGTTGATATCAGCTCTATCATAACTCACCGTGAAAACTGAACGTGCCGCTGGATATTCCTTGTCGTGATGCGTGTCTCGTTTTATACTGTACATTTCGTCAAAACGCCGAGCCGATTGTGTCCGCTAAACGCTGAGTGTGTGCATGTCCTTCTCTGTCCCTGTAGCGATGTGCTGCGCCATATATGAATCATGAATCCTGACCAACTAGGCGGGCAACATGACTTAGCGATTTGTCTAATAACAGGATGCTTTATCTCTTTCTTTTTCTACTTTTTAATGTTTTTTTTTTTTGGTGGAAGCTATTTGTTGTAACGCACATAAAGCAAGCTCAACGAGAGTATTAGCGACAGCCACTACATTGTTTTTGCAAAATAGGAGGTCTTTTGCATCTTGATCTCACACCGTATCTTTTTTTAGTTTTCGACCAATAGAAAAACCTCATGATACACAATTCCCTCCGCCTATCACAGGCCTATATGTCCAGGGACATACGGTGAATACTGTATGCATCATATGGCTTCACCGCAGTACACTTAAGGAGAACAGTGCATATGGCAACGCATATCGCCAAGTAGAAACCGTACACTCTCGGTATGACTTCTCCAACAACAAAGCGCCAGCTCGGGGCACATCCGTCACATTTTAGAAACAGAAGGGAGCCCAGTAGTTGCGAATCAAACCCAGCATCAGACTTTAATTAGACTCCAACATTCCACAACGTGGCCACCGCTGAGGTTTGGGCACAGGCTGCCGATCAACCTCTCTTTAAAAATGAACGCGTTCTCTCTTTCTTCTATCTATCTATCTATCTATCTATCTATCTATCTATCTATCTATCTATCTATCTATCTATCTATCTATCTATCTATCTATCTAACAAGAAGTTAATACCAGCGCAACAAGCATTCATTGAAAGTTGCGTCTTAATTGTTTCGCGCCTTACTATACGAACATTTGGTGCCTTTCGGCAAACGTAGTGTCCTTCCATATGTGCGAATGCACTCCTCCTCGTCAATGTAAAGAGTCTGTCAATAAAGCCGCCCTGTGTGCTCACGTGCTTTCTTTACTTTTTTTTTTCTCCTTCAAGCGTCACTTCGCGAATATTTTCTGATTATCATGTTTTCCTTAACACGACGCGACAACGTTCAGAAAAGCTACGCGAAGAAAAAAGTAAATAAACGAAGATTAAGAAGCGGGAGAAACGGCTTGCCGTTTGTATAGCTCGAGCTCGGGGAGGGCTGAGCGATTGAGGCAGTCAGGACAGCTTTGCACCGAAGATGACAGGTCGAAGAGCCAAGGAGAAACAGCTAGAGCCACATGAAGTAGCACGCCAGCAGGTAAAAATGAACCCGGTAAAAGGTAGGAAGTCGCAACGGTCTTGGCACATCAGATGGATCAGAAGATCTGAGAAGTAAAATAAGAAGAGAGATGCATAGAACTAAGAGTAAGCCATACCCAGGCTCACATCGGTACCTATGCGAAGAGCTATAGTATTGAGTGCATGCTCGCAAAGGTAGATGGTAAGTGTTGAAACCAGAGCTGTTGGCAACGCGGTTGCAGATCGATATCACTCCAGAGCGCAAGAGAAGCTGTTGGTGATTCAAAGTTTCCGAAAAGAAGAAAAGAGCGTCCGCAGATATTCGCATTGCTTTTAAAGTATCCCTGAATGACTTGTGGTGTGCCTACTAGATGCCGGTAAAGTGACGGCTCTATCGTAGCCTACCATCCCACATTTTGCCAAATATAAATAAAAAATTTAAAAGCAGTTTCCTTGGGCACCTGTGACCGACGAGTTTCTTTTTAACTGCTCTAGTTTTTCACATAGCAAAGGCTGTTTCCGTAAAATGACAAACAAGTACAGCTCTAAAATGTTTCATTTGCGTTTATAACTGTTTCTAATTAATTCTCTTATGCTGCGTAAGTGCATCAAGTGGTTGTTCTTGTTGTTCTTGTTCTTGTTCTTGTTGTTTTTGTTGTTCTTGTTCTTGTTGTTCTTGTTCTTGTTCTTGTTGTTCTTGTTCTTTTTATTGTTGTTCTTGTTCTTGTTGTTCTTGTTCTTGTTTTTGTTGTTCTTGTTGTTGTTGTTGTTGTTGTTGTTGTTGTTGTTGTTGTTGTTGTTGTTGTTGTTGTTGTTGTTGTTGTTGTTGTTGTTGTTGTTGTTGTTGTTGTTGTTGTTGTTGTTGTTGTTGTTGTTGTTGTTGTTGTTGTTGTTGTTGTTGTTGTTGTTGTTGTTGTTGTTGTTGTTGTTGTTGTTGTTTCTACAGAATGGGCTGCAGGTCCCACCAGACCAATGCTTTCTCGAGGGGCATTCCTGCTTATGCAGCAGTCGAAATGCACCCGCCGCGAGGTGGTTTAGTAATCATGGTGCTTGAATTCAGACCCGAAGGTCGCATGATCGCTTTCCGGCAGTGGCGGCCATATTTTACTGCAGGAGAATTGAGAGAGGAGGCGAAACACTGGAACCCCAGGTTGTCGAATTTTCCAAAGCCCTCAACAAAGGCGTCCCTCATATTCGTTTTTTTTTATTTATGTTTGGCAAAATATGGGAAGGTAGGCTACGTTAGAGCCGGCTATCCCAACATCGTGACAGTAATGTACAAGATAAACACACAAACAAAAATAAGAAGAAAAGAAGAAGAAAAAAGTAATCATAGGCAATATGTGCGTGCTATGTACACTATAGGGATTGTAATGCATGAATGAGCACAGTATGTAGGGGCATAGTCCAGTTCATATATCGGGATCACATTGCAGACAGGTTTATGATTGATTGATATGTGGGGTTTAACGTTCCAAAACCGCCATATGATTATGAGAGACGCACACACACTGCAGACAGAGTCTGTGCAAATAGTGCTGAGGTATAATATGAACTATTATACCTTGCCGTTATTCGTACGGACGAGTCTTGATTTTTGGCATTTAAGATCGCTACAATGGCTTTATATATTGATAATAAATTGCTGCGAATACGTAAAATGCAGAGAGAGACGGATTATCGGGAAACTATGGAAGTTAACTAGAATACGTCCAGTTTGCTACCCTACACGTGAGAAGGAGAATAAAAGAGTAAAAAAAGCGAAATAGAGACACCTTTCACCGCACACACACACAGTGCAGTTGTTCGCTGGCTGCCACTTAGTGCTGTTGCCTTAAATCACTGTAGAAGGGCTCGTGTGACTTTCTAAGCTGATGTGCTGTGCGACCAGGCTCCCAAGATATTTGCTTCAGTCAAAGGTCAGTCATCAAGTCTCCTCAAGGCACACTGAAGAAAACGGTGATCTTGTTCAAAGTGCGGACCACGGCACAAGAGATGGTCCGTTCTAATTGAAAAACGGGGTGGTTGGGAAAAAGACTATGCTCATCCCCGAGCTTAAATCATTGGAGTAATCATAGTGCAGGTGGGTTGAAACTTCGCAAGAGAATCTTTGTAAAGGCTCCAGAAAACAAACTCATAATACGCATAGAAAGTAGATCGCTGTTGACAGGTATTATTCGACCAGGTATTAATCCACCGAGACCTATGTATGGCAAGGCGACAGCGTGCGACACTGACGATTACGAACGCAGTCACATAAAACGTTGTCAGCCACACAAAGCACGGCATAAGTCATACAAAACCCGTTCGTAGTCACACAGACCATGACTTAGTGGGACACTAATGAACAACAACCAATCGGTTTATATTGATGAACTGTACTCTGAGAACTCTAACACTCTAACATAGTTAATTTCACCATCATAGGTGTATTGAGTTGGGAGAAAATCAAAGCCAGAGCGTAATTTTAAAAGTTACCCTGTAATCACTGCACATGACGTCAAAATTTTCAAAGCGCTTTTTTTTTTCGCGCCGTTGCCTCGGCGAAATTTTCTGAAACTTCGTACGTTAACCATAAGGGCCCCTCAGAGGACAATGCATTGCATTTTTACTGATTAGTAAAATCATAACCCTTCGTCGATGCATGTGTCTTAGTATATACTTGTGCCTTAGCCGATGCATGTGCCTTAGTCGATGTATGAGCCGTAGTCGATGCCAGAAAAATCTATGACGTCACAGGGACTGCTGCAGAATCACAAGGTGTAATCGCCACGAGCATTTCTTTTCACCACGCCTACCTCGCTCACCATATCACCACGCCTACCTCGCTCGCGAAGCGCTTGCTTGAGGTAGGCGTGGTGATATTGGAACAGTGAAACAGTAATTGACTAATAAACTACAAAAGCCACAAAACGTTGATATCGGAAAAAGCAGAGCAGCAGAAACGGAGACAGAGAGCAGAGACGTGGCAATATGTGGAAAAACTGTATTTCTCTTTAATCTTCAGGTAATCGCTCAGCTCAACAGCATACAAGATGCAACTTTGGCGAGGACAAAAACAATTCATAAGGGCACGTTTCGTATTAGGCCGACAGCGCATTCGTATATCGTTATATTGATTCTGATTAACTTGAGAAAAATACAGGCCATGCATTGCCGTGGGGACATTCAAAGCGAAAAGTATCTGTTAGCATGGGCTGTGCTTTTTCGTGAATTGGCAGCGGTGCGGGTGACCTTTCATTGCTTGAAAAATAACGCCACTTTTCTTTCGAAATGAAGGCTTCAAAAACGACAGGTTTTTTTGTACAAATCTTCTATAAGAAAAAAACCTGCTGTTTTTTTTTCACTATTCAAGAACTCTCATTTTAATTGTACTTATTATGTTTTAACCACGGCTACATTAAATCGAAATGCTCATTACTGCGAAGGTCATTTTGAAACTCAAGGCAGTCGGATCCGTTCTGCAATCACTGGTACCTCATTGGTTCTTGTGGGGTTGTTACTGGTCTGGCTAAAAATAAGAAATTAGAAATACCCTCTTGTGTTAACTATCATAATGCCTGTTGTATTTGTATTCTTTTGTACGTACTCTGAAAGTCTGAATAACGCGTTTCCTTCTTTTTGTGATTCTCATTGCTAATAGCATAACGAGAACACGGCTCTTTTAAGGGTATGGCGCAACTGCAGGACCATCAGTTGAACGCCTTGATGGTTTGATCATTTCCATTTCTTATAGAAGCCAGGAGTGTCTTCGTCTTGCGTCTCATCTGTGAACGAAACGTTCCTATCCTTCTTTGACTCTTTCGTCAAACCTTCGCATAGATACAGAGTGCGTGGTTAGTACTGATTGCCTTTCTACGAGACATGGGGCCGATCAATGCTTTGTGAAGCAGCACTGCCATCAACGACTGAAATGCTTAAGTGGGACGATTGCCGGCTACGTACATACCAGGCTAACCTTGCCTAAGAGAGCATCTTCGTTTTTTACTTTTATTTATGAAAACAAATTTTGTGCCAGTCAATCCTCTGTACAGTACTAACGGACGGAAACACGAAAACTTAGAGCTACTTAATGCAGGTAACTTCACTCCGATCTTCTACAGTTCGTGTCATGAGCATATTTGTGAATCGAACACTTCAATCAGAGCCAATATTGCCTCTTTGCGCCCAAGTTAGCAGCGTAACGACGTGGTTATTGGGAACAATAGTTCATTGCAGTCATTATGGGGAAAACGTTAATTGGTGAGTACCATACCTCTGCTGTTTTTAACTCGATAGTAATATAGGTCTGTGCCGCAAAAATTCCGATGTCAGCGTTGATTGTGTTGGTCGTAAATGGATGCCCTAAACAAATTCATGGTTCCTGTTGGAAGCAAACCTAGGCATTCTGCGTGGCAGTCGGATGTGTAGAGCCGCTCCAGTACCTGAAACTGCTTCACGAAGTCATTTACAAGTGTCATGTGGTGTGACGAGTAGCATCAACACATGTAATACTGCGCGGCAGAAACGCATAACTGCACCAGGCGTCACGCGTCATGCATTTTGCAACTAGTGGGTTATCTAAAGCTGCCATCACATTAACTATTTCTTCGCAACGAGAAAATTTTCGTTTTTCGTATGTATCGTGAAGAAAGCCTTTGCCAGTTTCAAAATCACTCTAGCACTCATTGGAGCATACCAAGTTATGCATAATGAAATACTCTTTCAAAAAACATGACTTGTACAGCAAAGAAAGTGTTGTCGAACATACAAAATTTTGAAGGTGCGTGATTTTTTCAAGCCAGCTGATAGATAGAGCAGTAAAAAAGACTATACATTTCCTATTTTATTCTTAATTTTTGTTGTTGTTTTTTTTGTTTATCCTGCACATTACTCTCATGATGTAGGGATAGCCGGCTCAAGCGTAGCCTACCTTCTCGTATTCTGCCAAATATGAATAAAAATTATGTTCAAAACAAAGAAAATTCAAAGTGTAAATTTTGAAGAGAATTAACCAAGAAATAACATAAAAAATAACAACTGTTCTACGCAATGTGCCTACTAACATAGACAAAAAAATGCGCAAATTCAATGTGCCTACTAACATAGACATAGACAAATGCGCAAATTCAAACTGATTCAAAAAGTACAGTGGCTGTACTAACCACTAGGAGGTGTTAGGTGCACGAGAAACAAATTCCGCATGACAAACTCGATGATTCAAAGTATCCATCACAGTTGATCGATTGAATAACGAAAAAGTTAAAAAAAGGTTTAGATAGCATTCATCATCCTCCCATCGGCGGCGGCAGCGGCGGCGGCGGCGGCTGCTGCTGCTGCTCCTGCTGCTGCTCCTGCTGCTGCTGCTGCTGCACCGCGCACCGGGCTAAACTTTGCAAGCTGCTTCGCATCTAAAGATTCCGCCGCCGGGTATCGAACCCATGACCTCCCGCTCCGCGATGATGGACGCCCAGCGCTCTGCAGACTACGCTACCGGAGCACATGCACGGGGCTCCACAAACGCGCCTTGTATCTCACACATTCTTTCTCGTACGGCACTCTCCTGCTTGCGGGGAAAGGTGGGGTGGGGAGGTGCCACCATCTGTGAGCAGTGAAGTGTACTACATCATGACCCTAACGAGGCGACGACGCGGCTAAAGCGTCTTGATGTCAGCTAGGAACTATGGCCGCACTAGCATCGAGGAGTCGACGCAGTTACGATCTTTGGCTCTCGCTTCGTGTTAGCATGTGGCAGATCGTTGTCGGAGTAGTACAGCTTGCACACGCACCAATGGTGTTTATCCGCCGTCTACAGCTTGAAGTGTGATAGCACTGAGTGATAAAACTGTTGCAATAAACGTCGCTGAAAGGCAACTATGTCGACGGGCGAATGCCATGCCTTGATAGAGCGACACAGTGGCCAACTAAAAGCGAAAAGCCTTCGGGCGTTCACGGCTCAAGCTACGAACCTCTAACCCCCGTGTTGCTAAAACGCAGTGTAGTAGTGAATGTATGAGCACAGGTTACGCTTTGAAGAAGTGCATACCGAGTGCCGGTGTTTATTACGTGCTTGCTGTTGTCATCTTTTCACGGTATACATGATATGTTATGTCCAGGTACACGTTAACAGATTCACCTACCACAAAGGCTCATAGTCATGAGCGGTGGTCGTCGTGATGAAGGTGTGTCACCAGGCGTCAACGTGGCTGTATCTACATCAAACTGTGCATGCTGTAAGTTACAAACAATGATAGATGTTGTACACGCTTTCATACATCACAACAAACGATCAACTACTTCTGTGAAGACACGTTGCGCTGTCGTGTTATAACAATTCCTATATGACGACAGGATCTGCGGTGTGTGTGTGTGTGTGTGTGTGTGTGTGTGTGTGTGTGTGTGTGTGTGTGTGTGTGTGTGTGCGTGTGTGTGTTTGTGTGTGTGTGTGTGTGTGTGTGTGTGTGTGTGTGTGTGTTTGTGTGTGTGTGTGTGTGTGTGTGTGTGTGTGTGTGTGTGTGTGTGTGTGTGTGCGTGTGTGTGTTTGTGTGTGTGTGTGTGTGTGTGTGTGTGTGTGTGTGTGTGTGTGTGTGTGTGTGCGTGCGTGCGTGCGTGCGTGCGTGCGTGCGGCGTGCGTGCGTGGCGTGCGTGCGTGTCTGTTAATTTAATGGGCAGTTTCGTCATTCAAGATGTGCCTACAGCTAAGTAGACAAAATTTAAGCATTAGAATAGGCAAATGAAGACCTCGGCATCCTTTACGAAACAGTGGCCTACAAATTGACGCACAATGTGGCTCGTACAGTTTCGGTCGTTTCCAAGCGGTAAGCATTCACAGATCGTGCGAGCAGCATCATAAATACGTCATTTTCTGCCTTCAAAGGATTGAGCGTTGCGCCTCCGCACTCGACTTCTTCCGCAACACGAAACCTGGTCGTCGCCAAGGACGCATTCTCTATTCACTCAAGTCGTCTCTGACGCTTCCTGCCCGAAAAGCCGCTCGCTCGTTAGGTAATGCGATGACGGACATATATAAGCGGCTTCCCCGAGGCACAGGCTTAAGAGAAAGTGCATTAAGGCTGGCCTGAATGATGCAACGCGTGGAGGACTGAAGGGGGGCGATAGTCCTCGCGAGAGCTTGCGCATTGTCGGGGCAGGTCTGCCTCGTGCCGAACAGAAAGCGCAAGCGCTGCGCAGTGTGCCGCTGTAGCATAGCTAAGCCGGATGAAGAGAACTGAATAGAAAAGAGAAACCCGGTGGAAGTGTCTCGGTAGAAAGGGTAAAAAACTTATAGAGCTTATGATCAGGAATAGAAAAGAAAACTATAGCGTAGCTTGCGCTGGAGGCACAATGGCTAACGAAGCAGTAAAGCTATGGGCACCTAGTTAGTCCTCGTTGTTGCTGCTGTGTAATTTTGCCAACTTTTTTCTTCAGTTTTCTATTTTATAGAGGCGGAAATGTTGTAGGCCCGTGTGCTCAGATTTGGGTGCACGTTAAAGAACCCCAGGTGGTCGAAATTTCCGGAGCCCTCCACTACGGCGTCTCTCATAATCATATGGTGGTTTGGGGACGTTAAACCCCACAAATCAATCAATCAATCAATTCGTTTTCTATTTTCTCTCTGTATTGTGTCCTATTTTGTCATTGTTTATTGTTAGTTCTTTCTTTCTCTCTTTTTTTTTTGTCTACATATTCCTATTTCTTCTCCCCTCTCTTTCTCTGCACATCCCCTTTTCAAATGCGAAGAGTTTCTTAGCGAACTTCGGCGACTTTCAGAGTATCTATCTATCTATCTATCTATCTATCTATCTATCTATCTATCTATCTATCTATCTGTCTATCTATCTATCTAGCCACCTACGACTTTTAGCTCTCCTGGCTGTTTCAATATTGGTATCGATACCAAACTTGGTATGGCATAACATTACTGCATGAAAAACATATATGACTAGTCATAACATGAAAATCGTGACATGTATGTCAAAAATGTCATGATTTACCTTTCATGGTCCCGCAGCTCTTGCGGTGGTTTCGTTCACATTGCATGTTGCAAAACTGGTTTGGTAGGGCATGATTGCATGGTGAACACAAACTACAGACCCAAACATGAAAATCATGACATGAGTGTCATGTAACAACATGACTACATGCCACGCTCATGATGTGCTCACGGCCGTTTTGCTAGCGTCACATATACCAAATTTGGTATTACAGTACGTGATTGCATGGCGAACACAAGCGACAGACCCAAACATGATAATCATTCCACGCGTGTCATGTAACAACATGACTACATGCCGTGCTCATGAAGCGCTGGCGGCCGTTTCGTTAGCTTCACTTATACCAAATTTGGTATTACGGGACGTGAATGGATGACGAAGGTATGATCATGGTGCAAACATGATGAACATTAGATGCGCGTCATGTAACAACTTGACTACATGCCACACTGATGATGCGCTCACGGCCGTTTCGTTAGCTTCACATATTTGTATTACGTGACGCCAATGGATGTCGAAGGTATGTGACTGGTGCAAACATGATAATCATGAGATGCGTGTCATGTGAGAACATGACTACATGTCACAATCAAGGCGCCAACACATTTTGACGTAATGCGGTGCGCGTGCTCGCCGGCGTTCATTTCGTTGCGTCACGCCGGCGTTGCCATGCCAGACGCCGGTCCTGACATATAGTCACAAGTGCGCGCCGCGCTGCGTTGCTTTGACGCATGCGCGTTTTAGTGCGGCTAGCGTCGCTCCATCACGAAAAAAATGAGACGCAGTGTTGTCTGCGTAACGCAACGGCGTGAAATGCAGCATGTCGCATGTCACGCCGGTTGCCGTCGGGCCGCGCCGACGGACGCTGGTCGCGCCTGGCGTCAGACAATAGAGTGCTCACGTTTTGCTGACGTTACGTCACTGTGCCCAACGCGCGCGCGTCATTGCTACATAGGAGTATATTGGGCCCTTCATGATGCGCTCGCGGCCGTTTTGCTAGCTCCACATATTCCAAATTTGGTATTACGTGACGTCAATAGATGAATAAATATATGACAGGTGCAAACATGACAATCCTGACACGCCTGTCACGTAAGAACATGACAGGATACCACGCTCATAGCGTGCTCGCGGCCGTTTCGCCAGCACCACATATACTAAATTTGGTATCACGAGACGTAAATAGCTGACGAAGGCAAATGACACATCCAAAGATGATAATCATTACACAGAACTCATGTATGGCATCATTTACCTCCACCTCATAGCGTTGTGCTGATTTTAAAGTGACAAATCAACATTTCTCATTCGCGCTTGGCAAATCATCGATTCTCACTTTACGTGGCATCTGCCAATTTTTTTTTTAATTTCTTTCTCTCACTCTTCATTTCTTTCAATTTCTATAAATCCCTTTCTTTGTCGCCTTTTTTTTTTTCTTTCTTGAGACAAAGTGAAGATTAAATGAACTCCGATTGAGACTAAATGAAGGCAGCTCAATACTGTTGCAACCGTCGACAAACAGCACAATGCAAACTAGCCAACGCTAATGAGCGCTGGTAGCAAGCGTTTGAAATACGGCAATTTCATACAGAATCACTCGCTGATCACAAGTCGCGCACGAAGGGTATACCCTAAGACAGGTGTTCTCAAACGTTCTGTCCTTGAGGAACCCCAGTGGCTTTTCGATAATGCCACAGAACCCCTAACTTTTTTGAGCGTGAACACAATCTACCCATGGTTAGCGCACGAAGAAACAAAACACGAAGGACATCGTGCGTCAGCCCAAGATGGACATTTTCCAAGTCACCTGCCTTTCAGTCCTAGGACAATCGAAAGCGAAGGCAGTAGGATGGGGAGAGGGAATGATAACGTCTCTCGACGCGTTCTCTATTTTATCGAAGGCCATGACTGCCCATGTAGAACTCCAATAATACACAGGCTTGCAATTGCCCTGCCCTCCGTTCCGCAAGTTGCGCTAAGCGCGCGCCTACCTAACTCTGCTTGTTTCAGGCCCCGCGCAGCGTTAAACAATATTGCCACGCAAACGAAGCGTCGAACAGAGGCCTGTTTTTATTTTAAGGGGCGAAGCTCCTCAAAGCGCCACCCGTTCTTTCCTCGTCGTAGCACGTAACATGTCTTACGCTTTGACCTGCAAGGTGGTGCCGGTAGGAGATTTCTCCTGTGCGTTGTTGAACAATAAAAAATTCGCAGCGTGCGCGTTAACTAAAAGCCTGATTCTCCTGTCTCTCATTCCCCATTAGCAGCTATTGGCATGTACATTGAGCACTATCTGACTAAAAAGGGTTGCTACGTTATACTCGCTGGGCGTAACCTCCTTGGTTTTAGAAAGGTTTAGTGAGCGTCGGGCCTCAGCGCCATGAATACAGTGAACTAGTATATGCCATGAACTCGAGGTGGTTAAAGGTGGGAAGTAGACACGAAGCGCAAGCCGTAAGAAAGTGTGCATGTGCACCCTCCCGTTTAGTCCTTGGAATGTCCGCTGGATGGCGGTGCTTCTATATGGAGAATATATGATGAAAAGATGCGAGATGGTGGTACTTGGAGTGTTGAATAGATGGACGAACGGACACACAGACAGATGCATGGATGGACGCATGAACGGAGGCAGGGGCGGATGCATGGACGAACGCAGGGACGGACGCACGGATGGACGTGCGGACGCACGAAGAGACGCACGCACGGACGGTCACACAGACGGACGCATGGACGGACAGAAGCAGGAACGAATGGACGGATGGATGCTTCGCCCCACTCTCCATCATTCACCACGTGGATATGCTGCCATTTTTTTTTTTTTTTTTTGCAAAAGACAAAGGAGGCATGCCGATCACACGGCGAAACGTCTGTCGACCCCAATACACCGGTCGTACAGCTAAGCCTAAAGCTCGTGTAGCCTACAGCCGGCACGAATCGAGGCCTCCTACGCGTATCGAAGCGCTCGTAGTGGGTTTTAACCATATAAAACCATGGTAATGCAGTTAGAGATAATCGTGCATAAACGGTGCCACGTTATCACGTATGCGTGCCGTGAGCCATGAATATAGCACTGAGTGCCCGTGATGTCGCTTGAAGGGGTTTGAACGCTCACGAGCATAAATTAACAGCTCTCCACGCGTTTTTACATGGGTTCGCAAATCCTGAAAGTTGCGTGGCGCACACTAGACGACGATCTTTCGTTGCTAGAGCTACCACGTAAGTCTCTCACTACCCGCGGGCACCCGATGTGCTGATTGATTGATTGATTGATTGATTGATTGATTGATTGATTGATTGATTGAAATGTGGTGTTTCACGTCCCAAAACCACCATATATGATTATGAGAGACGCCGTAGTGGAGGGCTCCGGAAATTTTGATCACCTGGGGTTCTTTAACGTGCACTCAAATCTGAGCACACGGGCCTACAACATTTCCGCCTCCATCGGAAATGCAGCCGCCACAGCCGGGATTCGAACCCGCGACCTGCGGGTCAGCAGCCGAGTACCTTAGCCGCTAGACCACCGCGGCGGGGCCCCGATGTGCTGACGAGACATGTGATGGCGATAAGTGCAAAATGCAATGCAAATTTGTTTGCTGACATACATTAGTTGCTAATGCGGGTAAAACGGGAGTGGGTCGCATTCATACTTACCGCTCGCGGAACCCTCAAATGTCCGTGATGGAAACCCGGACGATAGCTATAGCGCGAGAACAGAGCGACCACAAAGGACATAATGGGAACTAGCCCAACTTTCAGTCTTGCTTCGTCGACAAAGAGACAAGAAGGACACGACCGCTCGTGTCCTTCTTGTCTCTTTGTCGTTCTGTTCTCCCGCTATAACTATCGTCATGTCATACCAACTAGCCCAAACTGCCACACTTCTAAGGAAACCCTGGGTTCCACGAAACAGAGTTTGAGAACCCATGCTTCAAGACATACACACTTACATAAAGTAATAAGGATACATACGTACGGCTGGCCTAGCGTCGCTTACCGCGCTGATACGGGTTTGACCACATGGTGTACGTTTCAACGTTCCTGAAACGAACGTCTACTTCGGAACGCACGGACAAACCGCGACATGCACGTTCAGTGTCACGATGGCACCGATGGTGGACAGTACAGATTAGTCGAACACAGCCTGATTGTTGAACTCCGCCAAAAAGGGAAAAAAAAACGAAGCGAAGGTATACTACTGCGTGACCGTGCGGTATTCTGCGACGAACACCTTTGGTGATTGGCCAGATTTCACGAAACTCCGGCCGTCTACGGTTCCCAGCGGTTTTGGCACTCTGCCAACCGTAATAAGATGACGCGCCCGGCGCCTATCTCGGAAGTCTCACGAAAGTGGGGGTGTCGCCGAAAGTGCTCTCGTCTAATAATACGGCCGAGATGGTGATAACGGCAGAGCAGTTTACGACCGGGGGATCTTATAAATCCCGTCCACTGTTTACGCATGCTACATTGTAACTTCTCGTTCCACAGCAAGAGCTACACGTGTCAGTTCTATACTCCGTTTCATACGTCAGGTACAACGCTGCGGAAGCTGTGCGAGAAGTTCGGTCAGGTAAATATGCAACGGATGCATTTCGCGCTTGGATTTTGTCATTTTAAACGTGGCCACCACGATTGACTCTGGCTATGCTCTGCACGGAACTAATCGTGAAGGCCGCAGATAGGACACCAAAACGAAGGTAAGTGGCCCACGATAACCTATAGACGACCGTCATAATGGCGTTTGTTTATCTCTGGGGCACAAATCATCGTCATTTACAACACGGCCCAAAAGGAAAAAATAAAATTGCGTTGCGGGTGACATTTGGCAGTGGACCCACCGTGGTAACTCAGCGTGTATCCAGGATGACGCACTGCTAGCTAGGCTCAAGTGCGTGGGTTCGATTTCACGTCTTGGTGCGAACGCATCTGCTGTAATAAGGTCTCACTGGCTTCCTTAACTTTGAATTTTATTCTTGGAGCTATATCTGATGTGTAAAACGGAGTACAGAATGTATGCACGACGTTTGTCGCGACCGTATACAATCTGATTAGACGGTGTACCTGTCTCCTTACCTACCGCTACGTGGGGTGACGAAACTCGGTGCAGTTTGATACAGCGAGCGCGTTTCGCAATAGAACTAAATAGTGATAACAATGACGACATGATGCTACTGAGAACAAAACAAATTATGGGGTTTGCCTCGTAGAAATCAGAGTATAATATTGAGACACGCCGTGGTTGGTATACAGTGGATCGATTTGGCTACATAGGGTTCTTTAACGTGCACCTGTTCTGGCCTTTCTACCTCACTGAAATGCAACAGCCATGGCGTGAAATCAAACCCTCGTACTTGGGTTTAGCATTGCGACAGCTTGTGTAGATGCTGAATTACCACGGTGGGTTCACTGTGAAGTGCTACCGTACACACTAATCGTACCCAACATCTAAGGGTATTCTCAGGAATGAACATACCGACGGACTCGCTCACACAGGTAACGTATGGTGGTGGTGGTGAAAAAAAAATTATTTGGGCTATGCACACTTACGTGCAATATGAAGGTTATCGCGCGAGCGTAGACCAAGAGCTACAACAGAGCCACTTTCTAGAATACTTTTTTCGGGGAGCGGGTGGTAACACGCAAGCTTCACTCACTCTTTTTTTGCTGTCCCTTAAGCAGCCAGTCTTATAAAGATGATTAAACGAAGCAGTGTCGAGCATCAGCTTTAACACATTATTTCTAATGATTTTATAATCATCTGTAGATGCAAGAGCCCACGATGAATACAGTTAATCGCAACGAATGGAAGTCTCAAAATAGAAAGAAAGGGTTCGTTGTATCAGCGATTGTTGTAGCATCGAACAGCTAACGAGGGAGAGAAGAATGAACAATCTGGTTGATTGATTGATTTGTGGGGTTTAACATCCCAAAACTACTATATGATTATGAGAGACGCCGTAGTGGAGGACTCTGGAAATTTTGACCACCTGGGGTTCTTTAACATGCACCCAAATCTGAGCACACGGGTCTACAACATTTGCGCCTCCATCAGAAATGCAGCCGCCACAGCCGGGATTCGATCCCACGACCTGCGGGTCAAATAAACAATCTGGATTTTTGCAGTTCCGAAACCTGCCGCTAGGCCCCTTGGACGTTAGGCGGGTCGACGCTCGTGCGATAACCTTCATATCGCACACGACTGTACAAGTACAGTGTTATAGTACAAGTTATAGGAGCTGCTTTAAAGACCGACCCTGTACAAACTCTGAGAGTAGAATTTAGGCCGGGGCTCCTGTTGCTCCCGGGGTAACAAGTGTCCTGGTTTCGAGGGCTCTTTGACCCTCCAAGGTCGAGCAGCAGAGCAGGGCAGCTTCCCCGCTCTCTCGGGTGCGTGTTGAAGGGGAGGTTATTGTGGAGACGGCCGAGTTATACGCATCTGTCGACGACACCATAGCACCTGACGACGATGATTGACCAAGTGGGGTCGAGCTGACATTCTCGAAGCTCGATGGCTGGAGCGATGCCCTGTGGTACCACGTCAGCTGACACTGAGCAGAGAGCAATCCAGAAACTGACGCCGTCTGCAGACGAACACGTATCCCATCCTGCACACTGTTATGACCATCACTGAAATTCTACTGGCGGCTGCAGACCTGTCACTCATCTTCCTCCTAAGTTTCGTTGTACGCATTTCGAGTAGAAGCCGGTACCTGAAACGCACTGATTCCCTCGCGGCCAAGTGATAACAAAGGTGTCAAGGGACTAATACTGCGCGAAAACCTGAAATAGAAGGAATGTCATTGAGACCTGGCTCCGTGCAAGGGACGAGGCATTCACTGAAGTCCGCCGTTGGGCTGACAGCAAAGCGACTCCGGTTTCCGCTGCACTAGAGCGAAGCCACGGGAATTTGCGCGTGGTCGTGCGGGTTCATTGCTCCGAGATTGACTACCACTCCCACCTCACCTATCGGACTGTTCCCTTCGTCACCAGGAGAGTTTCTGGGATCATGTCGAGCCAAGTTCCTCGATTGTGTACGAAATCTTGGTACCATGTGCAATTTTTTTTGGTTCCGTGCATTCGTGACCATATTTGGGCATCGTCTTCAACTGCGTATTGCGTGGTGTTTCCCCCTCCTTCGTAGGTAGAGCGCCGAGACAACCAGACACCGTATTGACTGAAGATGCGGAAAATGCGCCCAGGGTTTGTAGGGTGGCCCTAAAAAATCCTAAGACGGCTTGCATTTTACAGCACATCACTTCTGATCATTTGACTAGTTGCTCACTTCTTCTCAACTTCTCAATTTATCCACTTCTTACTATGTAAATAAATCTCTGTCGTACGTACGAGCGCCCCTTCTCCGATTTCGTGGATGATGGCTCTTACTGCGGGGGCCAGATACTAATAATGAGACATGTGGGACACGGATTCACAACAACGCACTTTCTATGATACACCCTTCTGAATATCGCAACGAGTACCCCTGGTTCGGAGGGATACCGACACTGACACACATTACATACAGCTGTCCATCGTGTCCTGTTGCGGCAAACTCCACGCTCATAAAAACATACACATCACCACAGTGGTCATGGGAGGAGCAACTCTCGGATTAAGCCTTGGGAAACCAAGTGGCAACCGGCGAGCCGGTACAGCCTGTGGAGCACCAAACTAAGGGCCTGACCCACATTAGTTGCTAATAGGAAGTACAAATAAACGTCTAATCTCTCTCTCTCTCTGTTCAAACTAAACCAACGCAAGCAGTAGCTTAGAATATCAGAGTGCTGAGCTAGTTGGTAATACATTATTAGTTAAACTGCGTGAAAAACGTAGACATATAGACTTGTTTTCCGCGAGGAGTAAGTTGGTCAGAATTTGCGGGGCTCTCAAAGATAGGTGCAGGGTGCCTATCATATTTTATGTAGGTTCGTTTGTATGTGAGTGTGTACATATGCCTGAAAAGTCGAAAAACTTGGGGGCATTTGAAACGTCCCTCCCAACGTCCCTCCCAAACGTCCCTCCCAACGTCCCTCCCAAACGTCCCTCCCAAAAAATATTAAAAAAATATCAAATCCTTTGAACTCGATGGCATTCCCGACCACGAAAGCGTCTGGTGCAAAATAACATATTATGATAAAAGTATAATTGTAGGAGGGGTATATCGGCCTCCTAATGCGGCACCTGACTACATTGAAGTGATTCATGATTATCTTTCAAAGCATACTAACTCTAGGTCAAAAATTATCCTTGCTGGGGATTTTAATCTTCCCGGAATAAATTGGAACAATGGTTCACATGATGGTCGTGACGTTGCTAGTTCAGAATTACTACTGGACGTAGCGTTCGCGTTTTCATTGAATCAACTAGTAACTGAAAACACTCGAATCACTGCGACGTCATCGTCTTTACTTGACCTAGCGTTTGTAAGTAGTACATTAGAAGGTTCTTCTGCGTCCATCGAGAATGGCATTTCCGATCACAAATCGATTACCTTAACCTGCCCCATTTCATGCGCGAAGAAATACAAAAAGCCACTACCTACTTACTTTAAAGATTACGCACGTGCAAATGACCCTGCTGTGCTACGTTTCCTGGAAACACAATTTCATGAATTCATTGAGCTTACAGACGTAAAAGAACTTTGGGCGCATTTTAAAAGCACTGTTAAATATTGCGAAGACACATTCATTCCGAATAAAAAGAAACGCATCAACCGAGAATACCCTTGGATAACGCGTGAGATAATTCAACTGAAAAGAAAAATAAAACGACGGCAGAAAAAGGGAACCAAAAACAACGTACGTGATCTTATCGGGACATTAAAGCATAAAATGTCAGAAGCAAAAACCCGCTTCTTTAACACTACGTTAGCTTCGTTTATGGCGCACTGTCCCAAAAAATTCTGGCGATACTTATCAGATGAACGAGACTCAATCTCACAAATTAAAAATTCGGAACAAGTCATTAAAGATCCCGAACACATTGCTAATGAGATGAACAAGTTTTTTCAGTCAGTTTTCACGAAACATACCAGTAATGCGCAACTACCTCCTTATACTGTGAAAATACCCATGGAAGAATTAATCGTAAGTGAGGAGGGCATACTTTCTCTATTACAAAAGCTTGATCAAAAGAAATCTACGGGCCCCGATCAAATCACTAACTCATTTTTAAGCCGATACGCTAATTGGACATCTAAGTATCTCTTTAAAATATACACGTTATCTCTTCAAACTTCACAAATACCAGATGACTGGTGCAATGCTGTAGTAGTTCCTATACATAAATCAGGCCCCAAACTAGAAATAAGCAACTACCGCCCAGTGTCACTTACAAGTTCGTGCTGCAAAATAATGGAACATGTAATTTTCAAGGCCATAATAACTCACCTAGAAACAAACGAACTTCTCTACAAACAACAGCATGGTTTCAGATCAGGCCTCTCAACTATAACCCAATTAGCTGAATTAACCCATGACATAGCCAACGCAATCAACGATAACGTCCAATTAGATGCTATATTTTTAGACTTTTCTAAGGCGTTCGACGTTGTCCCACATCTGGATTTAGTCAAAAAACTATCGGCTTTTGGTATTGATATCAAAATAATATCCTGGATCAACAGCTTCTTAACTAAACGGAAACAAAGCGTTAAAATTGACAATTAGCTATCAGAACCACTTGATGTTTATTCTGGTGTACCTCAGGGATCGGTTCTTGCACCTCTGCTGTTTTTAATGTTTATTAACGACATCCACTTTTCCGTTGAGAACACTATTCAGATGCGTCTGTTTGCCGACGACTGTGTCGTGTACACAGTCGTGCGCAATTCAGACGACCAAACTAAACTTAACAATTCACTTCAGGCAATTTATTCCTGGTGCAATACTTGGGGCATGAAACTAAACACATCAAAAACGCATTGCATTTCTTTTACAAATAAGAAAACCCCCCTTAACTATACATATAGGATTGGAAACTCAATTATCGAAAAATGCAATCAAGTAAAATACCTAGGCATTACACTCACGCCGAACCTTAACTGGGAACCACACATTTTGGCCATGTGTCAGAAAGCGGAAAAGAAGTTATCTTTCTTGAGAAGAAAACTGCGCAATGCACCACCACATATTAAAATAAATGCCTACAAAACACTAATTAGACCATGTTTAGAGTACGCCGATCTCATCTGGAGTCCACATCAAAAGTACCTGATTAGTAAAATAGAACGAATACAAAAATTGGCAGTAAGGTTCGTATATTCAGAATTCGCGAGGCAGTCCAGTACCGCAGATTTACTCGCGAGGGCAAACTTAAAACAACTTTTTCAACGCAGAATAATGTCACGATTAAAATTCCTTTACCAATTATATCATGGTCATTTCCACATATCACGCTCTCATTACCTGCAAGATCCGCCTAAACAATCATTCCGACTAAATCATTCTAAAACAATACGCCAACCCTTAAGTCGCGTAAACGCTCACAAACATTCACTTTTTCCGTCGGCTATCTCCCTCTGGAACAGCCTACCCAATGACATTGTTTGTTGTAGTACGATTGACTCTTTCATCAACCGCATACAGTGTATTGAATTTGCACCATGATTTTTTTGTTCATTTTTTTTTCTCTGGCAATGTATGTATTTCGATGTATCTGTGTACCCACTCCTGCTTGGGCCGTGAAGGGCCTGCAGTATATTCAAATAAAAAAAAAATAGTAGTCCCTGGCTACACCGGTGGAGGCATGCATAGAAATAACGGGAATTAGTTCTGTACTGTATAGCGAAGCACCACTGCGCCATGTATGTCAAGGTCATTTATTGCTTCCTGATGACCTTGAGCTGCCAGGCTACAAGTGTGACAGGCGTGACATCCCGCCACGTGCTCCGATGTGGAGAGCCGTCGTCCTGCGGAGGCTGGGATTGATTTTATTGATTTGTGGGGTTTAACGTCCCAAAACCACCATATGATTATGAGAGACGCCGTAGTGGAGGCTCCGGAAATTTTGACCACCTGGGGTTCTTTAACGTGCACCCAAATCTGAGCACACGGGCGGAGGCTGGGAGCCTCGCGGATGCGTACCACGTGACTAGGTGAATATAAAACGCAAAAAAGGCGCTCGCGTGATTCTCTACGTACTTTTCAGGGATCTTCATGACGTCATATATATATATATATATATATATATATATATATATATATATATATATATATATATATATATATATATATATATATATATATATATATATATATATATATATATATATATATATATATGTGTGTGTGTGTGTGTGTGTGTGTGTGTGTGTGTGTGTGTGTGTGTGTGTGTGTGTGTGTGTGTGTGTGTGTGTGTGTGTGTGTGTGTGTGTGTGTGTGTGTGTGTGTGTGTGTGTGTGTGTGTGTGTGTGTGTGTGTGTGTGTGTGTGTGTGTGTGTGTGTGTGTGTGTGTGTGTGTGTGACGCTACAAAACGGAGACGCGTCGTGGTCCAGATGCCATGCGTTTATTCTAATGCACGCGCACTTCCTCTTCGTCGGCTTCTCCTAGAATCACCTTGTGAATGCGTCACACTTCCCCCTCCCCTCGAGAAAGTCTCAGTTCAGAAGGTTCAAAATAACGCCGCAGTTTGCTAACATGCACAATGTCAGAGTTTCTACGTAAGGGTAGCACGGAGCGGTTGATCTCATAGTTCACTGTTGAGACCTTGCGTAGAATCTTGTATGGTCCTTCCATGACAGAACTCAGTTTGCCGCTGTTGGGATGCCATGGTGTCTCGTAAAGGACAAAGTCACTGACTTGGAACTCAATCGGAAGAAATTTTCTATCATAAATGACTTTGTTCTTATTATGGTAGGCGATAGAATTGGTAACTGCAGTTTTTCGCGCTTCTTCGACGGTTTCTTCTCGTTGTTCCAGTACAGTAGGATAAGATGGAATTCCATACATCAGGAAGGAAGGTGCGTAGCCGGTCACTTCGTGGGGTGTTCTGTTGTATTCGTCAATTACCTCCGGAAGCAGCTTAGTCCAAGACTTCTGTGGTTCGTCATTGATCTTACATTTAAGCCTCGTTACGATAGTCTGGTTTGTCCGCTCGTTCATGCCGTTGCATTGTGGATGATGAGATGAGGTGAATAGTTGGTGTATACGATTATGTTTTAAAAACTGCTTGACTTTTCCTGCGGTAAATCCTGTTCCACGGTCTGAAAGGAGCTTCCGTGGTTTTCCAGAAGCGAAAATTGTTTTTAAGCAAGAAATGTAGGGGTCGCTGTTCTCACTTTTATGAGCAAACGCCCATACGTAGCGAGTCGCATGATCAATAACCAAGTGTATAAACCTTTTTGACGAGCCATATCCAGAAAATCCTCCTATGGTGTCTATTGCAAAGAGGTCGAAGGGCTCTTCAGCTGGAGGCAGTGATTCAAGCGTCCCAAACTTTTTTGCTTTCGTCTTCTTGCATCTCTGGCATGTATCACAATGCCGAATGTAAGTGGAAACATCGGTTACCATATGCGGCCAATAATAATGCGGAGACAGGAGTGATAGCGTCTTCTTCACTCCGACATGCCCAAAATGTTGATGTGCATTCTTCAGAATGGTTGGGCGTAGTTCGTGGGGCACGTATATTTTCCGTAGTCCTTTTCTTTTAACGATGATGATGTTATTTTCCAATGAGTGCGTTCCTTTTGGACGCTCATTGTTGCATCGATGAAGGTCGTCGTGTGATAGAAGATTAACTATTGGGGCTCTGGAGAGCGCATCTGCTTCGACATTACTTGCGCCCTTTTGATGTTTGATGTTAACATCATACATTGACAGTTTCAAAGACCACCGGAAAAGACGACCTTGAGGATTTTTAACATTCTTCAGCCACTGGAGTGCAGAGTGATTTGTTACAACAGTGAATGACTTTCCATGAAGGTAGCAATGCCATTTATCAATGGCATCTACAATGGCAAGACATTCCCTTTCTGTAATAGCATAGTTCACCTCGTGCTTAAGTAGTTTGCGGGAATAGTAAGCAACAGGATGTTCTTTGCCTTTGTCATCAAGTTGTTTTAGCACTGCACCGATGCCTTCGCCAGATGCGTCACAGTACACAGTACATGGTCTCGAAGGGTCGTATATGCGAAGCACCGGTTCTTCAGTTATCCGCTCCTTCAGTTCACGAAAGGCTTGCTCGCATGCTTCTGTCCACACCCACTTGCTGCCTTTGCGGAGTAGTTTTGTGAGTGGAAGAGCGATATCGCTGAAGTGGGGGATGTACTGACGGTAGGTGTTTACAGTGCCCAGAAAATGCTGGAGATCTTTTTCTCGTTTTGGTGTAGGAAATTTGAGTATGGCAGCCACATTAGTTTGGTTAGGTGTCACTGTTCCTCGTGAAATTTTGTGGCCCAGGTATTCAATGCTGCAGCGTGCAAATTGGCACTTTTTTCGTTTGAGTTTTACGTTCTCTGTTTTGAGAGCTTCCAATAGCGCCTCAAGGTGTCGTATATGATCATTAAATGTCTCTGAGTATACGACCACATCGTCAAAGTAATTAATAACATTGGTGAGCTGATGTTTCGCTATTATTGATTTCATGGCTCTTTCAAATGTAGCTGGAGCGTTCTTCAACCCAAACGGCATTACCAACCACTCAAAATGACCATCAGGCGTGACAAATGCAGTTTTCTGAACATCGTCAGGATGCATTTGCACATGCCAGTATCCCGACGTTACGTCCAACGTAGTGAAAAACTCCGCCTTTCCTAAGTGGTCAAGAATATCATCTATACGTGGAATTGGTTGAAAGTCGGGTACCGTTATGGCATTGAGTTTCCGGTAGTCAATACATAGACGAGTGCGTCCTTCACCTTTCTTTTCTGCTAAAATGACAGGTGCGGCGTAGGACGATAATGAAGGCCTCACAACACCTTGCTTGAGGAGAGCGTTAACTTGTTTGTTGATCTCCACTTTGTCTGCCTGTGAACATCGGTATAGTGCTCGACGAATAGGGACAGCATTGTTAAGTGCAATCCTATGTTTCTCAGTAGTGATGCACCCAATATCTGTCTGAGATTTCGAAAATATCTCGTCATACTTGCTTAAAAGAGAGTCGAGCGCCACAGACTCATGCTCTTATAAGTTTTCTGAAGTCAGGGTTCGCATCAGCGGGGCTTGAATGGTTTTCTTTTCATTGTGATGCGGAAGGTTCATATTATCACGTGCTTGTGTCACTGACTTGCTTTCCAGATTTACAGAAAGATTGAAGTATGAAGCGCTGTCTAGGCCAAGAATTAATTGCGTTCTCACGCCTCGCAGCACATGTGCATAAACTTTCTTGATGACGTTCCCAATTTGTAACTGAATGTTTACGCGACCCAAAGTTCGAATGCTTGATGCAACTTGCTGGGCCATGATGCTGGAGTCTCTCATCAACTGAAGCTTTAGCTGTTTGTACACATCCTCGCTGATACAAGTAATTGTTGCTCCTGTATCGAGAATTGCATTTACTGGCTTTCCGTTGATGAGAGCACTGAAGTGTATTAATGAAACTCTGGGTCGCCCTCCTCGTTTCCCTGTTCAGTATCAATAGCGGACACATTGCCGCGGCGCGAACATTCGTTGTGCCAGTGAAACTGTCGTGGGAAACCAGCAGCTGAGCAGTATCTACATTCGTTTTGCGGGGCGCGCGGTTGAAGAGTTATTGTCGGTTGCTGCGATCTGCTGAAGAGACGTGGAGCTCTTGATGCGATACTAGCGTTACGAGTAAAGGAAACTCCTCTGACCCGTTTTAAGGATGTCTCGACCCGTTGAGCAGCGGTGAGCCACTCTAATGACGAGTTGAAAGACAGTCCGGCGAGCGCCAGTTCCACATCAGGAGGAACACCATCAGTCAGTCCAGAAATGATGTGGCACTCTTTCAGGTCAGCCAAGGAACCAAGTCGCTTTTTCTCGTCGTAGTAGTCCTTGATGGTCTGCCCTTCTTTCAGTCGGTAGTGAATGAAGAGACGGAAGGCATCTCCGTCAGTCGAAGCAAAGCGGGCTTGCATGTCACGCTTGATATCGCCCCAAGTTGTCTCGCCGTTGCCGAAACTCTCTGTCAGGTACCACTTGAACGCTTCCCCTTCAATGTATTCGTTGAAGTGACTGACCCGATCGCCGTGAGTCCATGATGCCTCGGCTGCCTTCATGTCGAAAAGAAGAAGCCACTTGTCGATGGGGACGTCTTCTGGTGTTCCCTTGAACTTCTGTACGTTGAGCGGAGGCTTTGGCTTAGCCATGGCGCGTTGATGAGGTCGATCCTGTCGACTTGTGTGACGCTACAAAACGGAGACGCGTCGTGGTCCAGATGCCATGCGTTTATTCTAATGCACGCGCACTTCCTCTTCGTCGGCTTCTCCTAGAATCACCTTGTGAATGCGTCACACACACATACATATATATATATATATATATATATATATATATATATATATATATATATATATATATATATATATATATATATATATATATATATATATATATATATTTGTGTGACGTATGAAGTGATGGTTGTTAGAGGTAGAAAATGAAGTGGTATGAGCCAGGCCACGTCTCCCATTCATCATAGCGTCATACGAGTCGACAGGATGAAGACCTGGCCACCGCTTATCAACCTCACATCATTCACGAATCCACCGGCAGTACGCCTCAACTGAATATCGACCACAAAAGAGGTGATCTCAGGCGCATGCAGTTTCCGGCATCATGACAGAACCATTGACCGACCTTCCCATCCCCAAGTACACCGGAGCAGTGGACGATGGACCTGTACAGGACTGGTGCGACCTGTTCGAGCTCCACGCTGCCGCTGCATGTTGGTCGGAACGGGAGATGGTTACGAACTTCAGCGACTACGTCACCAGTGATGCATTTAAATTTTACCTCACCTACATATGTGACAACGACGTGTCTTGGCAAAAGATAAAAAAAATGATCATCTGGTTTCAAGACCATAATGAAGATTCGATTAGAACACACACTCTCAGTGCATTCGAACTCAGTCATTGCAGTCATAAGCAGCCTTCACGCATTCGAGCACAGAGCATGAATTTACCATTCCCGTCAGGTGAAGTTAGCCACATGCTCGTGGAAATACCACGTGGTTGTTTTCCCAACTTTCCACCTGGTTCCTCATCTGCGGAAATATCGCCAATGCTTAACTCTCCGCTGCATAAAAGAATTGAATCCACTATTGATGACCCAGATTAAACTAAAAAACTAAAACTAAAGATGCATTTAATACTTCGTACCGCATGCGTACTTTTCAAACTTACTTGGTATTTAGCTCAGCAGTTCCACAAAGACAGAAGCATTCACAATCAGCATCTTGTGAAGAAAAGTATTTTGCAGAAACGTCTAGTGTTCATCAATCCCAAGATCGAAGCGATGTCAATCCAGTGCACAACCTCACTGCCAACACTGAAAACAAAAGCGTAGATGCGACTTCTGATGACACAAGTACCCTTCATGCAACAACCAACAATGAGTGGTTTATAAATACAGAAGATTCAAGTGCACGAAACCCCCCACATTGTCTTGCGCCAGAAACAGCTGCATTGGTTGGCGTCGTAGAAGCCTGCGGAGGTCTTGCTAAGAATCCGGGCACACCACGATCAATGTCACACCACAAGCAAGTCGACGAAACCAAGAAACTACAACGTCAACGTATACCTCAACATTGTCAACGACGAAAGAAAGCTTCATTGAAACCACTCTTAAGGCTCAAAGAACATTGCGAAAAGACCCATCGTCGAGGATACATTCTCCACCAGAGATTGAAAATGCGCCTTCAATCAAAACATCTGCGACATCGCTATAGAAAAATCTCCAAAAGCCACAAAAGCACCCCTTGTACTTGGCAGAAACACAGGCAGCGCCCAATGAACCTCGATCAACGCGCACGCAAGCTGCCTGCACGGCCTGTGTATCACCCACGACGAGGAATTCAATGCCTACAATATCGGAACTGCCGATTCTGCAAGATGTTCGAAACTCGTTTGTTCTTCACAAGAATACCAGCTGTGATTACCCCTATTTCCACGTCCAAAGCATTTTTGTGCTATCCAGGACGCAACCACCAGCCTCGCCCACCAGAACTCCTGCGTTAACCGGACTGCTGCACTCTCCCCTGAAGTCTTTGATAGTTTACGGAACGCCCCTGCAGCATAGAACCAATTGTGAAATTTGACATTTGTTACTTTTTAACCTTTCCTTGTTTACTTTTTATTGTTCGTAATCTACGCTTTCTTTCGGGGGAGGGGGAATCGTGTGACGTATGATGTGATGGTTGGTAGAGGTAGAAGAAGAAGTGAGAATAGAATAAACATGGCGTATGAGCCAAGCCACGTCTCCCGTTCATCATAGCGGCACACACACACACACACACACACATATATATATATATATATATATATATATATATATATATATATATATATATATATATATGCGTGTGTGTTGCAAGCTACAGTATATATATATATATATATATATATATATATATATATATATATATATATATATATATATATATATATATATATATATATATATATATATATATATATATATATATATATATATATATATATATATATATATATATATATATATATATATATATACATATATATACTGTAGCTTGCAATGCCCATTTTTATTTCTTTATTCTTTCACTTTCATATATTTATCAACAGCAGTGCCCTTTTGATCGAAGGTTCGCTACGAGGTGTCTAGGAAAACTCGAATCATCCTGGACGGCCACTACCTTATATGACGTCTCGCGTCGCCTGACAGCTGGCTCATGCGCGTGCGAAGCAATAGACAGTTTTAGTTTCACGTACCTAGAGGCTTTGCATACGTAGAGCTTCTACGTGTAAGCAGCGCGAATGCGTAGATCATAGCGGCCACGCGCTGGTCGGGCGGAGGTACGTGAGATTCGATTTTTTTTTGCGTACGATTTATCGCGCACGTAGACAGCATCGCGCGGGCGCTCGAACGAGATAGCGTGTCGAGAGTTGGCTACATCAGTGTTCATGATTCCCAGCAGATGGAGCTGCGTGGTAGCTCTCACTAGAGTAACTGTATGGGCTATATACAGCTACCTCTAGCTCTCACCGCGCGTCGCGTACGTGGGGCTAAAAGCGTTTCAGATGGCGTGCGCCTAACGTACGTTTCACGTTTCACGTTTGAGTACGTGAAGTCTCTACGTACGTGAAACTAAAACTGCCTGCTCGTCTTCGGCTTTTCTGCCTGAACACGTGCCCCCGGCGTCCGCTGTTCACTGCGCTGATTTCTCCGGTGTGGGATCCAATAACTCGAATAGGTGAGAAAGCTAGTACAGAGAGAAAGAAAGAGAAATAGAAAAAGAGTGGAAAGAAATACTAAAACAGAAAAAAGGTAGGAAGACAAAGAAAAAAAACCAATAGAAGGAAACATATCTATGAAGAGATATAAAAAACCAAAATCAAAACAGAAAGAGAAAGAAAGATAAAATATATAGGTAGAGGGGGGGGGCGAGAAATACATAACGAGTGAGAAAGAAACCAAGGAAAGAGAAAATAGATGGAAGTAGTGAGAAATGAAAAGAAACGAATAAATACAGAGTGCAGTGAAGAAATGGAAAGAGACAGACAAAAAAAGCAAGGAAGTAGGAAAGGAGAAATAAAGAGAAACATGGCAGCCGCTCAGCTGCGCTCTGCCGTCAAGCTTGGCGCAACTAGTGCGAAGCTCATTTAATTAGTTATTTATTGATTTTTAGGTATTTGTTAGTTTGCTCTTCTAGTTATTTATCTATTTATTTATTTATTTATTTATTTGTTGTCATGGTAGTGGATGGCTACACAGAAGACATTGCACCGGTGTTTCTTCATGTGGGAATGAATTTCCACGGTTCTTGATTTTTCTGAAGGCCTCTTATTAAAAACAGGCGAATTCACTACTTTTTCTCTCTCACATCCGTGCGCTGAGATCGTTTCAGACCAGCGTTTCTTCATACGGGAATGAATTTCCGCAGCTCTTGATTCTTCTGAAGGCCTCTTATTAAAAGGAGGCGAATTTGCTACTTTTTTTTTCTCTCACTTTCGTGCGCTGAGATGATTTCAGTCTTGCCAGCGCCATTCAAAGGTCTGAAAAATCTGTGCTCTTTATTTTTTTTGCAGAAGCAAGTTTGCTTGTACTAATGCTGTCACTAACAACGTTTCGTTGCCATTTGTACTTGCGTAAGACCTTGCCGAGCCCGTACCTGAAGCTCGTTCTTCTACTGACAGCTTATCTCTGATGAAATTCTCTCACATCGCGACTAAACCATCTGATCGCCTTAGTGCCTTACGGAACGGATTTGGCACGTTCTGCTCGAACAAAAAGTGCCCGACGGTAATCAATCTATTCCGTATAGAGAAACGTTGGGCTGTTATGCCTGTGTGCGTGCGTGTGTGTGTGCGTGTTTTTGTGCGTGTGAGTGTGCGCGCGTGCGTGCGCGTGCATGCGTGTGTGCGTGCGCGCGTGAGTGTGTGTGTGTCCATCGTTCCAACTAATTGGTCCCAGTTCTGTCACTATTGAGATTATTTTATTCTCTTGTTTATTGATGAACATGTCACTATATCAATGTGCAAGTGCTTACCACCGTTAGTATATAATTTTCTACCTATCTGTCTTTCCTCCTTTCCGTCTGTCTGTTACCTAAACGTCCGTAACACCCACACGGAGACACAAAGGCAACCTCCAGACGTCGCTGTTGTTATTGGCAAACAATTGGAAGATGACTGCGGATAACGCCAATGACTGGGTCTTTATTGCTAACGGCACGCATCTTCACACTGACGAATGTCTCAGCTGGCAGTCATGTAGTGCCACCCACGCTGTCTGTTCCTTGCTGACGCAGGAACACATGCAATCCGAGCGGCAGAATGGCACACTCCGCGAGGAGACTAATTGGAAACATCGCAGTAATTGCCTGCAGCGGAGAGGATGAGCGAGCGTGGCTCTTGCTGCACTTCGTTAGGCTCGCCAGTGTCTCCTGGCTGTGGACATCAAGCAGTCCCGTTTTCTGCGCGCGCAGTCGTGCTCAGTTGCGTGCAATAAAGGAAAGCCCATGCGTGATTTTTTTTTCTGATAGAAGAACTATTGTTGCTCAGTGATTGTGGTCGTGGTGGCAAGAGCACCAGCAGCAGCAGGAAAGCTTTATTAAGTCATTGCGTTGAACAGCTCGTTTCGCAGAAATTTCGGGGTCGGCAGTTGGGAGCGAAAATTCATCTTGCGGGTGACCAAAAAATCGAGAAAGGCGCAAATAAAATAAATAATAAACTCTGGGTCCGAGTGGGGATTTAACCCGGGTCGTTTGCGTGTTGTACCGCACAGCCACGCGTCTGCTTGTGAATTCAGTAAAAATAACTTCCTCTGCTTAAAAACGCAGTGAAAATAACTTTCAGGCTTTATAAACACATGCGTCCTGTATATATGCTTCACAATACAACATGAAATGTTGCAGGAACAATACACGGTACAATCGTACATTATTATCGGGCGTCATAACATGTGATAATCATAACGAATTCATGCTTTAAAGCCGGTCACCCACTAATAAATGTACTCACGTTACTGCGCGTATTCTTTTAAGGCCACGTACTGGGTGCATGACAAGTTCGAAAAGATTTCATGCACTAAGTGTTTGATGTGCGGCACTATAAACAGGGTATTGCTATCACGTTCAACTATTAAAGGCGAAACTTAAAGGTCCTTCAATTTTTATGTTCACAAGCCTGTCGTATTCGTACCACTTTGCTCGCAGGGAACATGGGCATGAAAAAGATGAAGTTTGTCTAGCACGGTAGCCCCCTGTAAGCAAAGAAACGTCAAAAGTAAGACAAACTTTCTTTCTCGTACCTAAAACACAAAACACGTTATTCCATATAACGACAGTGCAACCATGATTACGCAATAAATTCAAAGACATTTTTATGTAGTACGTGCGTTATGTATAGGGCCAGGAAAGCAACCGTGTTAAACTTAATTTTGCTGGGGGCAATGTGAGTGTGTTCGTGTTACATTATTCTTTATTGCAGCGCAGGCTAAAAACAGGGACAACAGAAACAGCAGAGTCGGTGTGTGGGGATGTGTTGCGTCCAGAGGGCATATTCCGTGGCATTCCGGTCATTAGGCTCCGCTACCATCAAAGGCCTTAATTGGTTCACTCAGAATGGCGCAGTGTAAGCTTTTCCTAGTTAAGTGTAAACAGAGTTAGTCAGCCAACCAAATGGCGCTCAGGGTAATGACGTCAAGGATGCGTCGTTGGGGTAATTGTAAACTGACGTCACTACTTGTCTTAATCCGGCCCATCTACTTCCTCTTTGCGACTTTTCTTTTTGTATTGTTTCCTTTTCTTGCGACTCTGGTTACCGTTCACGACGCGCGACAATCCCGAAGCTTATCCTACCGAACCTGTTTTCGACATCGTTCGCTGTATGCGTAGGCGTCACAAGCTGAAATAACGGTCAGTTGATGCGGCGGGTGGAAATTGAAAGGGGAAAGGTGGGGTAACGTGGTGTGTCGTATGGAGTCACTGCTTAACACTCCATGCTTGATGCACTGTGTTTAAAATTTTACGGGGCGCTGAGCTTAGCCAGCTGAAGTTATTTCCTGTGTGTTCGAACTTCCTGCGTGGACACGATTTAATAAGACTAAATGTTAGTACATCCATTGCAGCCAGGAAAGCGAGCTTCTTATGGGCTTGCGGCCTCATTTCTCTATATTTGCCTTATCGTGTCGTCGCCCTTATCGCAAAATGTAGGAGAGAAGTTACGGTGAGTGGTAATAAAAGCTTACGCGCGTAGAAGTCTCTTCATAACGAAAAACAAGAAAACCTAACTAGCAAACAAATGTAGCGAAGAAAAAATGACTTGCAGCTAAATCAATTAAAAATTAGTGACAATAACTTATTCGGCAATATCTTTTTTTCCCGCTCAGTGGCAAACAAAATATGCGGTTGCAATTTCGACGTGTCGTCGTTACGTCACCCGAACTAAAGAAACACTGAAAACACCGGCATTAAGGTAGTATTAAAATAAATACTCGGTTGCGTGACAGTGCAACAATCACTTGATGAAGAATGAGTAGTTCATTCTAGGTCCCTGGTTTTCTGGCACACTGGCATGCATTTCGCAGTCTCCAACCAGCTTGTTCGGCAACAACGTTAACGAAAATGACAGGTGACGAGTAAGGCGGGTACCTTCTTTACGCCGACGGGCAGTGACTTCTTATCGCGCAGAGCACGGCCTCCTACCAGGTCGTTTAGACTGGATCGCCAATCTTAATTCTTTCTGACGCCGCCTATGAATAATTGTCTGTAAATGTGTCAAACTGATACAACATTAGTTCAAGGCATTTATTATTCTATCACAACAAAAATGATGTCATAATACGTCAATTTATGGGTGTTAGCGTAACTAATTCTAACTTAGTTAACTGAAATACTCATTTATTTCGAAATCATTCATGCTATGTTTTGGAATAATTAGAATAAAACCTCGGGCTAGAAATGTAGTGCGAATTTCCTTTCGGTTATGTTCATTTTGAGCAAAAGAAAATCAACCTTTTAACATGGCTCGCGCGAAGCAGCACGTCGAACGGAAGAGTGCTTTCAGTGAAACAAGCGATCATATGCAACAGTAGACTGAAAGATGAAGGTAAATGAAGACAAATTTATCATGCAAGATTTATCATCCAAAGATCAATGCATTTCTTGCTCTCTAGCTGATACAAACATCAAGAGAACGTTGTGTACACATTTGTGTACAAAGCGTCTGCACGAGTTGAAACGCCAACCTCTGGCCTATCGATAATCACAGGGGCTAGAAACTAACTGGACAACTAATGCGCCTGTTAATGTGCGTGACCACACGATAGGGTAATTTCTTTACTGGTCATCGAGTTATCAAACTTCAGTCCTCTGCTCTCTTCTCCGATGAGGGACAACTAACCATGCTAAATATGGTTAACGTCACTGCCTATGTATCTATCTATCTATCTATCTGTCTATCTATCTATCTATCTATCTATCTATCTATCTATCTATCTATCTATCTATCTATCTATCTATCTATCTATCTATCTATCTGTCTGTCTGTCTGTCTGTCTGTCTGTCTGTCTGTCTGTCTGTCTGTCTGTCTGTCTGTCTGTCTGTTCTGAAAACATAATTGCCGACGAAACAATGCATCTCAAACATAGTCAAGCCCCCTCCCTTCAGTGGGACGTCTCTACGTACATCACTGCACGCAACTATATGTAAAAAAACTCGAGTTGTTTCATGTTATACTGCCTGACGCGTCTTTCGTGTGGGCGGGCGTGTGCTGCCGGCTCTCTCACCTCCC
Source organism: Rhipicephalus microplus (assembly GCF_043290135.1). Classification (NCBI taxonomy): domain Eukaryota; kingdom Metazoa; phylum Arthropoda; class Arachnida; order Ixodida; family Ixodidae; genus Rhipicephalus; species Rhipicephalus microplus. Next base: position 267,987,083 of record NC_134701.1, on the reverse strand, counting down.
GATATATCCACACGTGCCAACGTGTCCCAGCGAGTGCCATCGAGCGCACAACGCCGAACCCACGCCGTTGCTGTCGCCCTCCGGAGAGAGTGGCGAAGTGCAATCAACGTACTCTTGTTTTATACGCCCAGGCTCGTCTGACGCTCCCAGTTATGCTCGTTACTACTCCTGGAAGCACTCACGGCTTTCGTTGCTGCTGGGCAAGCGTCCGTTTCTGCTTGTTAGCACCACGGCGCGAGATTGTCCGAGCCTGCCTGATGGCGTTTCTCTGTTCTACCACCTTCAATCTTACAGCTGCACGCTCGGCCTGTGCAGAAGCTCAATGCCGAATGGTTGCTTCTGTCGAAAATGCCTTCTTCGCACGATCACTTTGGCATGCTACGTCGTTCCCGTTGAATAGATTTGCAAGATCCCGATACCCTGGCGACTTCTGTAATGAAGCGATATCTTTCAGTTCGTTAGTTAGTTAGTTAGTTGGTTGGTTAGTTAGTTAGTTAGTTAGTTAGTTAGTTAGTTAAATAGTTAGTTAGTTAGTTAGTTAGTTAGTTAGTTAGTTAGTTAGTTAGTTAGTTAGTTAGTTAGTTAGTTAGTTAGTTAGTTAGTTAGTTAGTTAGTTAGTTAGTTAGTTAGTTAGTTAGTTAGTTAGTTAGTTAGTTAGTTAGTTAGTTAGTTAGTTAGTTAGTTAGTTAGTTAGTTAGTTAGTTAGTTAGTTAGTTAGTTAGCAGTCGGCTGGACCACGGGATCGTTGGTCGCAGTCGGTGAGTTATTTATAGAACTTGCTATATCACTGCTATCGCACTTTTTAAATAAAAAGGTTTCTTGAAAGAGCTTGCAAACGAAAAGTGCTACGACCTGATAGGCGCAACGTTCAGTACATATATTGCCTATACTTGTTATATAATGAAATAAGCGGTAGCGAGGAGACACCGCGCTAAGAAGGTAAGCAAATAACACAAGAAAAAAACTCCTCAACCTGGAAGAAGACTTAAGGAAGGTTAGCATGCTCGTAGACTCAGCGGCGTCCTTAATACTACGCGCAATTCCTTTCGCCTTACTTTCAAACAGAACCTCGAACTCGCGAAGTAGCCGCGGAATGTCGTCCACCGTCTTGGGTGAGGGAAGTGCGCATTCACGGGAGAACCTCGTTATCCGCCTCATTACCACGGACGGCTGCTATGCGCGGTCCGGTTGGGGGGTGCGCGGGTCACCAAAGTACGACACAATTATAAGGGCCGAGCTGTATCCTTGCACTGCCAGCATGTGGGCACCTCCTTGCGTGCCACAAAATAATTAAGCCGAGCTAGTACCATCGGGTCCAAGAAAGCCCCGAGGATTGGGCGCCGACACGTGTCCTCGTCTGGCTTTGAAAGTTCTACTATGTCCTGAAAGGCACCTCCATCCCAGTGAGCTTTCTCTCTCTCTCTCTCTCTCTCTCTCTCTCTCACACACACACACACACACACACAAACAGCATCTTCGTATCCACCTAGTCTCGGAAAAGGTACGCCGCCGTAAGGAATATCGTGCCGCCTCGTTATTCGCTCAATTGCGCAGACATTACATCTTGGACAAGGCAAGACGTCCTGTATGTCTGTCTCTCGATTCTTCAGACACCTGGCTAAAGTCTAACCACTTGCTGGACGCCCAGCCATCTTGAAGTGATGGCTGCGTTCATACTTGTCAACATTATTGATCAAAAACCAAATATAACGCATATCTGAGGCACAACATAAATACGTAAGCATTAGGTAATGTGCTCCTTTACTAGAAAATACATAGATACGTAATTCTAAATAGCTTGTGGTTTCTTACGCTGCGCCTAAAATGCGACGTTGTGCACGAAAAAGCCCACTACCGACGATATTGTGCTGCCACCTGGTAGTGACCCAGGGTTCCGCACAAGCTCATGTTTCCCGACGGCACTGCCAGATGGCGTCCATATCTTACGCAGCGCCTCCCCTGTTTTATCAATGCCAGTCAGATGTGGCCCATTCGGCGTACAGGAGGTGTTGGCCGAGGCAGGGCATATATACCCTTCGTGCGGCGGAGATGGCCGACTTGTTCCCGCAACGTTAAGGCCGTTTCACATGACCCAAAATGCAGCGATTTTCAGGCTGCGAATTCGCTCACAGCGAAAAAAAAAGGGCAGTTCGCTGCCGCCGCAGCGGTCCGCGGCGAGCCTTCACCATGTTGGAAATTTTCGCTCTGATCGCAGCGGCGGGAGCGATTTTTGTTCGGGGCCCGTCGAAATAGGCCTGGTCCGGCCAAGCCGTTGAAATTGAGTCGACGCGTTTGTTTTGGTAATTGCCGATGCTGTGCATATTAAAATGAATTCAGACTGGAAAGTTTTCCTAAATGACGAAATCCTTCGTTACTGTTCACGGTAACCTTATGATACCATAATGCACATATTATTACATTACAGTCGTGTCTGTCACAATGAACGGTGGCAAGAACTCGCCGCTCCAGTCGCAGAGCAAAATCGCGGACCGTTCGCGGTCCATGTGAAACGAAACCGCCATTAGCGACGGTTGCGAACAGCGCGAATGGAGCGAACGGAACGATTTTTTTTTCGCTGCAATCGCGGCATGTGAAACAGCCTTTACGCGCATTTTTACTCGCCCGTAGGATATACATGGCGATGACGTTGAAAATCCGCCGAGAGTGCCCAAATATTTGCTACTGGATAGGCGAAATAGCAGAGACAACAATGCAACCGAAAGTCACGTTGCCCCGACATGACGCCTGTACAGTGGCTTCGCCCAAAGCAGTTTCAAGCATTGGCCTGGCTGTGTGGTAGAGCACTTGGCAGCTGCGCTGAATGCATGCGTTCTATTCCGGCTAGAACAGTCGCTTTTATTGTTCGCGTAAAATAATAACACTGCTCCAATACAACTCTAGTGCTACTAAAACAAATACTAGTACAGTACTGTCTACAGGAAGCTGCAATACATAACAGTTGAGCGGGCTCATTTTTTTTAATTAGGATCCACGCGTGCAGAAGTTGCCTTCCCGCAGTAAAACGCACGACAAGATAGGAGAACACACGCTGCATCCCTCGCGCGACAAATTGTGCGCCAGCTTTTATACCCGTCTTACGCCTAAATATTTGAGCGAAGAGGCTCAGAGGGGCCTGCGTCTTTGCGACCCGTGGCGTGTACACGCTTTACGATACCTCCCTAATTTTTTTTTTTTCTACCCACGTGAACACGAGAGGCCGGAGAAGCTATAGGAGTAAAAACACTGTCTAGTCTGGTTGTACCACGGATCCGGGCTTTATCTCGTTTATGCAATGTCGCGAGCTTCTTTCCGTATACGTGGAGCTTCATACAAGAGGGAAAAATATTGAACTCTATTATTTTGGGCTGTGTTGCGAGCACGACATTCTGACATGAATTTTACGGGAGCAGAGAAACGATGCAAGAAGAAAGAAATGCAGCTCGTCGTAAAGACTCTCCCGAAGACAACGCATGTCACTTTGTTGCAGTGTATATGCGTTAAACCCCGCGGTTTCTTTCTGTGTGCCTAGGCAGCATCTCGAGCAGTAAAACAAGGACGTAAATAAAATAATGGAAGGACCGTAAAAAAGAGCTCTTTGTAATGTGCGGCTGCATTTCATTGCCTGGTATATCTTGTAACGTTATTCCGGACAATTTCGTTGTATATCCGCTCCCCTACCACAACATGAATACAGAGGAGAAAGTAAAAGCAGACTAAATAATAAGGATGGCGTAAAAAGCGGTTCTGCGACTACCACAAAGCACTTCAACTGCGAAGTTATTAGCGCTTGGACTCCAAAATACATTTGGCGAGTTGGCTGAAGCGAAAGTAACCACCCAGATTAACCGCCTGCTACAGACGCCAACCAGCAGAGTTCTTCAGAGGAACGGCCTCGATGAACAAGTACAGGCACATGGAAGAGCTAAGGAATTCTCGTGCTTGGTGAGAGCCTGGTACAACATATGTACAGTAGCGAAGCAATTCTACATGCTGGAAGACGTAAAGCAAGAGAAACTTACATTGATAAAAAGACAAAATATTTGAATACGGAGAGATTTACAGACGCTGTCACATATGAGTCAAACGCAAAGAACATGGTTGTCATGGTCACAGGCCGAAAAGGAAGCATTACAAGTTGTGCTTCCATAGCCCAAGCCTCCATTACAGAAGAAGAGGAGCTTGCGATCGCGCTGGCAATCAAGGAGGGAAGGGAGAGAAAAGCCCCACTGACAATAATCACGGATTCGAAGGCTGCATGTAGAAACTACGAAAGGGGTAGAATATGTACGAAGGCATTTCAATCTAATCGAATCTGATAGACTTTCCAGTTGAATACACCTAAACCATTATCTGGGCGCTATGGCACGAGGACGTCATCGAGAACCAGTTTGCAGATGCGGCTCGAGGCTTCGCAAATCGGCAAACTTCCTAGCACCCTGCAATACAACGCTCCGAGACCCTAATTTTGCTATAATTCTTCAGTATTACAGGGATAATATAAAACTGTATCAATAACCGCATAAGAACCTCACAGCAATGGAAGCTGTGGCATAACGATGACTCCAAACAAAAGCATACACGAACTTACACAGGCTACATGTATTCTACTCCACAGCATATATGTCCGTGGCGTGGGGCCACACCAACTATGTTTCACATTACGTGGGAGTGTACACTTCACAATGAAGAACACCGCGGTATGAACGACACAGAGAAACAATGGGAGGCACTGCTGTCCAGCTTGGCCTATACTATAATTAACTTTGGCTGATCCAATGGGCAGAGATGGCAAGGCCCAGCGGAGCCCTAGAATAGGGGCCTGACCATTTGCAATGCTTCGCGTTATGCGCAATTAGGGTTTCTATGTTTCTCTCTAGTTATGGGAAGAAAAAAACACTGCGTGAATGCTCACGAAAACGGGATAAGATGGTTGCCGAAGGATATCATTTATGTCTTGATGCTTCCAGTAGAGGAGACGCATATTGTTGTTAACTATAGACTCTCACCTGTTTCTACTCATGCATTTGTTTTCAATTTTGAACCGCTATAAGAGCTGAAAACAACATGGTGATTTTGTCAGAGTCAAGAATGACTTCTCAGTCCTACTATTACTGAGAACTGTCATACAATAATGCCAAGAGAGGTATGGGGGATCATATTAGAAGTAGCTGTAATAAAAATGTGAAGAAAATAAAGTGGACGAAAAAATTATTTGCCACCCGCAGGATTCATGTCTGTTAGTTCTCGTTATTGTGTGTAACAAAGAAATTCAAATGATCCCTTAAACTTACACTATTTTTCTTCCAGTCCCACTGTGACTTCGTGTTCTATACGCACGTCCTAGAATCGCTAATAAATAAATAATAGAATTGATTCCAGGGTGGTCACCAGAATTTATGAGTTCGCAGTGGAGCATTATATGGCGAATACAACTATGCAGCCCGGACCTGGATAACCAGCTGGTTCATCCTGTAACAAGTCCAACAGGCTACTGACCCTAATTGGGTGCTAGACCTGGCACTCGATCCGGCCACTGTCTTTGAAACGCCGTCCCCCCGTCCCCTTTCCCGTATCTCTTTTCCCTTTCATTCATTTCCCCTATCTCTTTTCCCTTTCATTCATTCGTTAGACCCCAAAGGCACTCGTTTCTATCTGGACTTTAAGTGTACTTTTCTGTATGAACCGATTCAGGGGGCACTCCTTGCCACCCCGAGGTAATTCATGACAGTTTGTTGCTGTACTTGTTGAAGTGGGAAACAAATGATTAACTTCATCGTGACACATAACCTGAAGCACCACCGGAGTTACCTTTTGTTAATTTGTTTACTTGCTAAATGAGCGTTTGTTTAAAGCTTCCATTATTCCAGCTCCCTTACCTCTCTCAAACACTAACTTTCTCTCCAAGTTGTATTATCCAAAAACACTGCATTCGACGGAAGAAGCATTGGCGCAGTTTCAGCGGCAAGCTTTCGTATCGCACAGGTGCGTACTTGGAATTAAGTTCGCAAAGAGATAATCCCATCCTTCTCGCCTCGCTATCAGGCAATGTGCTACAGTTTTGTCTGGTTATATTTGTTTTTGCGTTGCGCTCAATGAGCACAAATGTTCGAAACAAAAAAAATGACACTTACTCTGTTTTGAGGGCCGGCGCTCCAGACAAAACACACGAGGCTCTTATCTTGTGCTGCTCGTGAGTGGAGTGTTTCAAGAGTGCACCTTTCGAAATATTGTCTCCCAGAACATGCCGCTCCCTAAAGACTATATAGCAATACGCTGTCGCAGACATAAATAGATCGAGTAATACCGGCTTCTTTTGCGAGCCTGCGTGCTTTCAATGAAACTCACAAATCGCATTTCCTTCTTTTCCGTTCTCGGCCTCGAGTTACACAGAACGATCTCTATTGAGCCGGGAGATTGGGTCTCGACAAATTTGATCACAACCTATAAAATGTGGGGCTTGCGCTGTTCGAAGTGGTGAACAACGCGTGTACATATATTAACCACGAAAGCACGAATCTTCGTGAGGGGCCTTAAAAGCGTGACAACGAAACTATGCGAGTAGACTATTGTGCAATTGAAAAGGAACTGAACTAAAATCAAGTTCACTGCTTTAAAGTCAAATTATAGCCGCGCGCTAGCTGCAGTGTCTCTTTCTACAGGTATAAAGTAATTGTTTACCGGCGTTGTGGTAAACTGGGTGTGTTCGGAGGTCGTGCACGTATACAGCTTCATATGCGAGCTTTCGAAACGAAATATTCATACCCTGGTTGGGTGCCTTCTGTATAGTGTGTCACGCAATAATCATTAATATATCAACCACGACCAACCTTTTCTGTGTGCGAGCCTTGATTTTACTGGGCGAGAACAAGAGATTCAAGGCAAACGGCAGAATTATTTGTGTTTCTTCTAGCGTGCTACCCCTTCGTCATGATTCCCTACCAATGTGTCCCCTCGCACGTTCCTTCAAATGGAATCGCCTTGACCGAATGCGCCCGCAATTAAACAGCAACTTCCAGTTCACTTTTCCAAAATTTTGCCCCAACTATAAACCTTCGCATTATCAATCGCACATCATCATACTAACCATGCACTGTCATCTTAACCTTGCATTTATGTGTCCCTAAAAAAGTCGCTAAAAGTCGAAAAGGCCACGTTATCATTGGATTGACTAAATCCAAGTACAGCAACTTCGTCGCCGTCTTGTTACCATACCTGGACCTAAGCAGTCAATATTTTCGTAATATTTCAAACAGTAAACAGCACTAACACCTAAATTCGGCTTTTTGTAAAGATTCACTGTGAAAATATTCTAAAAATTGTCGAAGTGTATTGTTTAACTAAGTCCGAATACGCATGGAAACAATGGTCGCTGAGCGTCCTCTATGGCACACGTCAATGAATGAGACATTATTTGACAAGCCGGTTTTTCTTTTTTTTTTCTAGACATTCCTTCAGCACTTTCCTCAAATGGGGAACATTTTAAAACTCAGAGCAGTTGCTTCCCTTTTTCCGCAGCCAAATCTAAACAGCGACGGTCCTTTTATACGCAGCCAATTAATTAAGGACGGCATGCACTGTTTGCAGGAGAGAATGCAAACACAGAGAGCCGACACAGTGAAATTAACGGCACCTTCGGTTAGTTTTATCGGCCAGGAAGCTGCGAAAGCTTTACGCAAACACAGACAACGAATACGGAGTCTAGAAATAAAACAAGATGGCGGCGAGCCATGCTTAGTTACAGTCAACGTTTTTGCTATATAGTGTACTTCAGCAATCTGGTGTGTGTTAAATTTGTAATATTGTGTTCGTAAGGGGTGTATATAATTGGAAGCCCAAAGAGATCCAGTATTCTCTTTCGTTTCAGATCGCACTTGTGCGCTCTTCCCCCTCCCCTTTTTTTTTTGTTAAGCGTTTGCAGGCTGTACTTTCTCTATTTTGAACACAGGTAAACTCTAAAGAACGTTGTAAAGAGCTAAATAAGCTTTTTTTTCTAATACAGTAGTGTTATTTGATTACTCTCGGTCGCACTTGCTCAGCGGGAGCTTGGAAAGGGCTATGTATACTTGTGTTTCCACACGTCCAACAGCATTCATTCAGAGTAACGCATATATAGACGAATACAACTGTCAGGTCGGCGGAATTCCCTCCTCAAATGCGGATTCACACTATAGCCTGCACCAATAGGCACGCACTCCAGAGTAACGCCACGTACTGGACTGCTGGGGACCCCCGCCTTAGGTGAACATTGCCGAGCTATAGCGCGTATGAGCGAGTTTGTTTGCTTAGTAGAAGAGGTGACAGGCTGCCGCTTTTCAGTCATCTGAGCCGGACCTGTCCCGACTCCTTATCCACGTGCTATCCGCATAACCTGCCGCACGCAAGCGGTAAAGCGAAAGAGCGTCGCTGATACACGCTTTTCGCCCTCCGCTTGCGTGCGGCAGGTTTCTCGTCATGCGTGGTGCGGCTGTGCGGGTAGCGCGTGGAACGGTACTAGGGCCTTTCCACGCGCTACCCGCACTGCCACAACGCGCGTGCTGGTACCTCTGCCGCACCCAAGCGGAGGGTTCTTTGATCCTCCTCTTGGGTGCGGCAGGGGTCCCAGCACGTGCGTTGCGGCTGTGCGGTGTTATGCCTAGTTCACACTGAAACATCCGCTTTCTACAGCGACCGAAATTCCCCTGCCGCCGAAACACAGCGTCGTTCGCACTGGACGCGCCCCGCGCCGCCGAATATGCCATCTACTACGGGGCGAACGCGGGATGGATGCGCTGTCACCCGGTTGTTGTCGCGGCTCGCAAACGCTACTACGCTATCCGATGGTGTATACTTCGACTATTCTCGTACGCAAGAAGCAAGAAAAGACAGTACTTCTTACTTTGCTGGTAAGTGGCTGTCTTGTAATGCGCGAAGAGCAGAAGAAACCACCGACGCCAGCGGCGTGGGTGGGTTCGTTTCTTTGCAAGACCGCAACAAGCTCGGTAACGCCAACAGCAAGCTCGGTCACCTCTTTCACGAAATACGGAGGCGAAGTAGGCACACAGTAGGTTGAACTCCCGTTGGTTTCAACATTCAGTTACGTGCACTGCGGCATAACAAGTGAGTAGGGCTTGGCCGCCATTTTTCAAAATTCCTTGACTAGCGCTCCTATTGGTCCACGGTGACCGATTCGGCGGCAGACGCCGAAAAAATCGGTCCGAGAGCGATCGGCGCGGAGAGGGCCCTTTCGGCGGATCTCGCCGCCGCCGAACCGGATTCGGAGCACTTTCGGCGGCCGGAATGCTCAGTATGAACGCGGCCTTACTGCGAGTGAGTGAGCGGCGGGATTCGCGGCGATTGAGCGGCGCCAGACGCGCGGACGCGGCTTCGTTTGGGATTCACCGCTTTTGCGCGGGTTTCCTTTCGCCGAGTTCACTTGTTTTGGTGCGCTTGGGCTGCGACCTTCGCCAACCTTCTACATCGGTGCTCGACTTTAACCCGCCTAAACCTTGAATGATGGAAATGTACAGCGTATCAGAGTGCGAATAAACAACGTCATGAGACACGTTTACTTCTGTTGCAGATTTCTTTTCACCGCGAAAATCTTATTACACGCTCATACACGTGGCCATAGAACAGAAAACAGAGTTGGCTTTTGTGGTTCACAAGGCGGTTGCTATAGCTTTTGCTATCAAAGACAATAGTAACTTTATTAGTCTCTTCGTACGACCGTTCGTGACAAAAAAAAACCCTGGGGCCCTGGCCTACCCTGCCTACATAACGAGCTGCTCTGAGGACGTTGTTGGGGTTCCTGCAAGCAATTGTACTTAGAGACTAGCTGTGGCTGTTCGCGGACAACGTTGCTGCCTACAGTGCTCGGATAGTGCTCCAGTAACTAGATTTTTTTCCTGCTGTCACCAATTCTTCTTCCTCTCTTTTACACCCCTTTCTCCTCTTCCCAAGCACAGGGTAGCAAACTGGAGTCTTCTTCTGGTTTCACTTTATGTCTTTCTTCTCTCACTCTCTCTCTCTCTCTCTCTTCGTCAAGAGTACAGCGACGCGGAGACCACACTTCGTGGCGTTATGTGCACCTATGCTCTCTCGTTCACCTCGTTTTCCCTTGTTTGAGAAAGCCACCGTCGCAACCTGATACTATTCGGCTACACAGTATAAACCAGCTCTACACAACATATAAATCGACCATAGCCATACGTATTCACGTGGTCCCCGGAGCACTTGATATGGGCGCCAAGCCGCACATCGATCTTACGTTGTCTGCATACAAAATCATGGAAAACGCGTGTGGACCCTGCAGCTCGACGTATCACCTGCCGGCATTCAAATAAAAACATCAATCTCAATCACGAGCCACGCCTTATGCATGCAACGAAGCTCCATATACACCATTTCTGGATGCTTTGCGTTTGTAGCAAACACGCACTCAAACTCGCAGCATACGTTGTAATCTCCCATGGAGGAATACGAGCACTTCCTAGCTTTTATAGAGCCGTATAGTTTGAAGACTCCGTGGGCATTTCCGCTTTTGTGCTTCACAACAGAGGCTAACTTTCCCAAGCATACGCGAAACTTGAGCGCCCGCTGTGAACGAATGGCTACCGTTATTTCGAAGAGTGTACTGTTAGGAGACATGTTCATTCACACTTCGCATTTTAAGATGGAGGTAAGACCCAAAATCCAGGACTGGATCCTCGATTGTGCCCCTATCATTGGGTGATTTCCAGAAGCAATTTGAAATATCTTTGTTATCGGACCTTTTTAGGCAGCAGGTGTATGTCAGCAGCGAAGAAAAATTCCTAATGAAGCCGCTGTACCACATAAAACGAACACAGCTTTAAAAACTCACAATTTCATCGCAAGGGCGCAGTATTGAATTTACTGGCAACAAATTGAAACGTTATATTTAGGGCTATAGCAGCTCGCTGCCTTAGGAAACAAGGTCACTTCAGCGAGCGTATGGTTACGTTGGTGATGGCTTCAACGTAAATTTAGAGATAAGAGCACAGCATTCCGGACACAGGCCCGTGCGACCGCTATAGCGACCACAACCGGTCGGTTAAAGTACGCACTTTCTGCCTAGCTTGTGCGTCTTAGAAAGCGCAGTGGAACAAACACGAAAAAGAGACACGTAAACGGGACATATCCTTCGAAAACGGCGTAACCACCCACCCTTCTTCACATCCCACTCCGGGTCTACCTTTATCGCGACAGGGATGCATGGCTCTTTTCATCTCCTCTTGTGCGGCCTTCGCCGGCAACGATCGCACTCTCACTTGCACATGGAACGCAGTACAACGCGTGGGGTAGTGTCATTTACTTGGGCTTTATAAGAAACGTGACGGCGACGGCAGAAATATGCCTGAAGTGTCCATATGATTGCTATCGCAATAAAAAACGTGTGACCGGACACCTTGAGTGACGTTCTAGCTATTGTAGTTGCCGTTCTGTTTCCCCTACAATTTTAACCCGTTAGTTTTATTTCTCGCTTTACTGGATTTCATTAATGTTAGTTAATTAACCCAGAAACAGGTTACGCTAAGCTATATATATAAGTATAAGGTACAAGACATGTTTGGTCGGGCTTCTCATATTTCAGTGTCTGGAAAATAGCCATCTCGATGTTCCTTTGTTGTTGTTGTTGTTGTTGTTGTTGTTGTTGTTGTTGTTGTTGTTGTTGTTGTTGTTGTTGTTGTTGTTGTTGTTGTTGTTGTTGTTGTTGTTGTTTTGAGAAATGAATATAAACGTGCAGTTTATAAGCAGTGTGCCAGCTGTATAAGTTGATTTAGCGTTTCTCCTCGGGGTCCCTTTATCCATTCTTAACGGCAGTTACGATTCCGGAGACGCATTGAACGTTAAGAAGCGCGTCTCGCGTTTTTGTTGGACAAAACGCACGCCCGCGGGGGTTACGCACCGCCATTCCAGGGAACAAGCATCGTCCTGATACGGCCACGTTTCGAGCCGGCACGCATTTGTTTTCGCGTAAGCGGCGCCATGGGGCAAGCCGGGTGCCTCTTTCTCGAAGCTTCCGTGAACAATTCACAGAGACGAGAATCGCCGGCGCAATGCACATTTTAGGGGCGAAGCTTTTTATAGCGGCACCCGTTCGTCCCCCGTAGTACGTAACAAGTATAACATTTTGACCTCCAAGGTGGTGCTGGTGAGAGACTTCTTCAGTGCGTTGTTGAACAATAAAAAATAGTGCTCAATGTACGTGTAAATGACTGCTAATGGGGAATGAGAGACAGGAGCATTCGGCTTTTAGTTAACGCGCAGGCTGTGATCACCATTAGCAGCCATTGGCATGTACATTGAGCACTATCTGACAAGAAAGGGTTGCTACGTTATACTCGCTGGGTGTAACCTCCTTAGCTTTAGAAAGGTTTAGCGAGCGTTGAGCCGCAGTGTCATGAATACAATGAACTTGTATATACCATGAATGAACTCGAGGTGGTTAAAATTGGGAAGTAGATACGAAGCGCAAGCCGTAAGAAAGTAAAAGCCGAATTCTCCGCCACCTCTCGTTTAGTCCTTGGAATGTCTGCTGGGTGGCGGTGCTTCTATATGGGGAATATATGATGAAAAGATGCGAGATGGTGGTACTTGGAGTGTTGAATAGATGGACGATGGACACATAGACAGATGCATGGATGGACGCATGAACGGACGCAGGGGTGGCTGCATGGACGAACGCAGGGACGGACGCACGAACAGACGCACGCACGGACGGGCTGATGGACGCATGGACGGTCACACTGACGAACGCATGGACGGACGAATTCTTCGTCCCACTCTCCATCATTCACTCCGTGGATATGCTGCCATTTTTTTTTTCTCTCGGTCAGATTCATTAAACAAATTGCTATACCAACTTCTGCGGATTCCTTTTTCGAAGTCGGGAGCCACGAAATATTCATAAAAGGAAATTTCAGGTTGATGTTTTCTTGCTACAAGGAAGTGACCTTTCGCTCCTCGTTCCCTCTCCCGTTCTCGAAGTGTTCGTCATCGTTCACTGTGACGCACCAACGAACACGACTCGTTCAGCGAACTGGGAGCGCCGCAGGAACAAAGACATGATGATGATGATGATGATGATGATGATATGATGATGATGATGATGATGATGATGATGATGATGATGATGATGATAATAATAATAATGAACCTTCGGCTTTGCTGGCACTCGCCCACAAAGGGGGATCGGCCAAGAACCGGGCGGCACAAAGCAAAGAGGAGGCACACAGCACGAGCGCTTCCTCTTTGCTTCGTGTCTATATTACTCCCACGCTCCCAGTTCGCTGAACAATTGGGAACTACCAGCTAGCCCACCTTTCCATCCTATTGAAACACGACTCGCTACTGCAGCCATCTTCTCTTGATAAAAGAAGGTATACGGGTGCACGCGTAGGCACGAGAATACCTAGTCGTGGTAAATGAACAAGCTCAAAATCAATATCCCTCGTCTCCATGTACGCAGAGCCTTTTTTTTTTATTTTATTATGAAATACGAATACGCACCAACTAATTGAACTTTCTGTCGTTCTAGCTATTAATTTCCTTAGGTGGTACTGGCGGGATATGTAGTTTTTTTGTATGTGATCTTGAGGACAGTTGCGGTAATAGACAGACAAATAAAGATACAACACGGGCGCTGAAAATCAGTGCTTGTATTATTTGTGTGTATATACTATTTTTATGTTGTTTAACTGTTCTATTTGTTTCGAATTTCGAAGCTTCTTTTATTATTTTTATGGTGCATGCATTTACACAAACTTTCTGGCGCGCGGAGGGGGGCATCGTAGATGGTAGATATCATTTGGAGTACAGTGGGAATGCATTTATTGCAATGTTATTTATTTCACCTTTCTCTATAAGAATCCAGTCCTTCTGCGTATCGTGATCGTAGATGTTGTTGCCTCTTCTATCTCTTCATTATTTTCGCTTTCTACCTCATCTTCAACTTCATCGTCATCTTCTGTCTTCCTTTCTTCTTTATCTTTATCTGCGTACTCTGCATCTGTTTTGTGTTTGCTTCGTCATTTTTTAAATGTTGTTTTATGCTATACGCCACTTTCTTCTTTCTTTATTTGTCATCGCTATGTATCCTTGTTGTCGGCTTCCGCTGCTTCATGTTCATCTTCTGATCCAAGAGGAAGATAGGAATGAAGTTTATTCACAGAAACCGGCAAACTTAATTGGCCGGGCCGAGGCCTCCCATGCCTGGGTAGCGCTGTATATAGGCAGACACATCGGTCCCATAATCGTAATGTCGCGAGTTCTTATTCAATTTTGTTTTCTTTATTCAGCATTACCACCATTGCAGTATGATGCATCATCATCACTACTGCATCACTACTGCATCATCATCATCTTCTGGAGCGCTATTCATGACAGCGTCGAATCGCGCCATTTTGTCAAATTCGCCTTCTTCTAAACTCTCATTGGCCATGCAAGGGAGCTGCTACGATCCCCGTACAAAATTTGACAATACGGCGAAATGCGGCATTGTCTAGCGTAGCACCTATTCTTTAATTTCTTATTTTTTTCATTAGTCATCACAATCATAATCATCATAATGCAACAGCATCAATATCACCTTCAAATCTGGTTTGTTATTTTTTATGCATCATTTTATTCTCCTACTAGGATACTGCTTCATCGTCATCTTATTTCAGGGCTTGGAAAATGGCCACGTAAACGAGTTCGCGATCGAACGAGAAGGTAAGAGAGTGACAAAAAAATTTCTCGCGTTCATTAATTTTTAAAAATAAAAAAATGACAACGTTGAACATTAGACCGCTGGACCACCACTAGTCGGCCTATGCGAAAATGGCGGAACATTCGCGGCGATGTTGGACATTACTGACGCCGCAGTTTTTCTCGTTTTTCTTTTTTTGTGTGTGTGGATATGTGTGCTTACGCGACTCCTCGTCAGTTCAGCGGTTTTAGTTTGAGTTTCACGGAACACATGATGATGCCTTCAACGCGAACATTTGCAAAAATGTTTCTCGTGACAGCCACATCAGCCTCCATACCACGGTATGCTATATTTAAATGCTGCTTCCGTTTTTCTCAAGAAAAAAGACAATTTTAGACTCTATATGCTTGACGTCTGTGCTCCGTTAAAATCGCCTTCAAATGAAGACATCTAAAACTGGTGGAGTATAGCAGGCCAAAATTGTTTTCGGTCCGCAAAAGCTTGAGCCGCCTTACAACACCGCAAAAGAGAAAGAAAAAGAAATTTGGACGTCGTATTCAGTGCAAATTTAAGGTAATCTTCAGGGGCCGCTAGGAGAAAGTACAGAAATGAAACTCTGGTACATACTGAGTCAAATAACAGAAGCTGAGAAAAAAAAGCTTTTGGGGCCACACGCATACAGTCAGGATAACATGTTGGTGGTCATTTTCAACGCGGCAGGGCAATTGCCAAAGTGCGCCCTGTAGGTCGTACTGATAGACGAGCTAAAAAAGGAATACGTAGCCGCAGAAAGAGTCAGATGAGCAGTATTTTATCAAATCAGAATCGTTGATAATCGTAAATAAGTTTTCTTCGGAACATGGGAAAGGCATTTGCCCTGCTGTGGATGTAGTAAGGATGATGATGATGATGATGATGATGATGATGTATCTTGGCGAAGCAAGGGTTATAGGTGGGATTCGCTCAGGTATCTATACAACTTCCACTGCTGCCTTTAATATAGTTTATATAGTTTATTTTCTTTTTTTGGTGTCTTGTGTTCCGTATTTTGAGTTTACTTTTCTTCATTACTTATCTTGAGAATGCCGACTTGCGCGGAACTAGCAAAGGAATTACAGGCTCTTTGGCAGGAGGTCGCAGAGATGAAAACAAGCCTTGTGATGTTCAATGACCTCTGTGAACGTGTAAAGAATGACAATGAGGCACTAACTAAAGAAAACAAGGTCCTGAGAGATGAGAATAAGAAGCTCAGTAAACAAATGTGTGATCTCGAACAATACTCGCGACTTAATAATGTTGAACTGAAGGAAATCCCTGAGACAAAGGGCGAAGACTGCTTGGCAGTCGTCCAGGTTATCGGTGAGAAGATTGGTTGTCCAATTGCCGATACAGACATAGACGCCGCGCATCGGGTGCCCGCAAAGAATGGAAGCAACATTATTGCGCGATTCTGTTCGAGAAACAAGAAGGCTGAATTCGCTAAGAAGGCAAGAAAGGCACGCCTGTCTACCACAGATATAGGGTTTTCTCAGAGCACAGGCCCTAAACCTGTGTATGTGAATGACCATCTCACACCAGAGCGAAAGCGCCTTTTTGCACAGGCACTTGCGCTTAAGAAAGCCAACCAGTGGAAGCATCTCTGGACTGACAATTGTACAATCAAAGCCAGAAAGGCGGATGACAGTCGCGTGTTTCGAAATACATGCGCAGAAGATCTCCGAGTATTCTCTTAGATATCCTATCAGTCCCCATTTTAAACCGACCTTAGATCAACATGGCTGCGTTTTCGTGCCAGCAAACATCAGAATTGCCACTCGAGAAGTCACCATCCCTATCACTACTTCACTTAAACATTCGCAGTCTTAGAAAGCACCAGGATGACCTTGTTGCGTTGATTTCCTTGCTTAAACATTCATTCTCTGTCATATGTTTATCTGAAACTTGGTTGTCTGGTAATGAGGATACTTGTACGGATTGCCAGGTTATTATTCTGAATACTGTAATCGGGAGCTCTGTCGTGGTGGCGGTAGCGCCATACTTGTCAACTCATCCTTAACCTACACACGCCGTAGTGACATAACCTTCAACAATATTTTATGTGAATCTGTTTGGCTTGAATTCAACCATAGTGTTATACCATTGAATAGCCGTAGTACTATTATAGCTTCCATTTATCGGTCACCTTCATCGTCGTATTCCGATTTTTGTAATCAGTTAAGCATCATTCTTAATAACCTAGTCCTAGTGAGGGAAAATAAAAACGTTGTCTTATGTGGTGATTTTAATATAAACATTATTGATCCTGATAGTGCATCGTGCTTAGAATATATGAACTGTTTATACTGCTATGGCTTTACGTCGCATATCTCAGCACCAACTAGAAACGATTTACTAGGTTCGAATACCCTAATAGATCATATCATCTCCAACATTTCCACTGAACACGTTGCAGGTGTAATATATCATAGCATTACAGACCATAATCCCGTAATTTTCATTCTGGGCTCCGAAAATACCAAGGCCAGTAACATCTTTACGAAACGCCAATTCGATGCGGACAAGTTTGTGCAAATAATTAGCACAGTAGACTGGACATCGGTGACTAATCTAGACTGCGCAGAAAAGGCTCTTGAGTCTTTCTCAGAAGTAATAGCTTCAGGTATGCACCACTTCCACTACTGTCACGAAGTGGTATCGTTCCCCTAGAAATCCATAAATAAGCAACTCGTTGTTGAAGTCCATTAATAAAAATAATAACCTTCATAAGAAACTAAAGTCGCAGCCTTATAACCTCGCATTAAAATGCCGCTTTCACAAATACTCAGCAACATTATCTTCCTTACTTAGGCGTGCTAAGCGCAATTACTACCGGAATCTCATTGTAAAAAACACAGGTAACACGAGACGCTTCTGGGAAATCATTAAAGAATTTTCGAACATAAAAAACTGCTCAGAGCCCACAATAAAAATAAAGCAAGGCGACGAAATGTATACCGACCCTGTAAGAGTGGCCGCGACGTTCAGTGAGCATTTCTGCGCATCTGCGGGTACGCAGCAATCACCAGGTCATTTACGCAATATACCACGGTGTACTCATTCTTTTTATCTTCATTCCACGTCTGCAGATGAAGTCCTTCAGGTCATCACATCACTAAAGACCACAAGTGCTGGTTTCGATAGTATTGATCCTTTTAAAGTAAAACTAGTTTCAAACTTAATATCACCACCTTTGGCAGTAATTATTAACAAGCTGTTTTCAGCGGGTGTGTTTCTGAACTGCCTTAAGGCTGGTAAAATAGTTCCAGTTTTTAAGAAGGGTGATAAGACTTTTGTACAGAATTATAGGCCAATCTGTATCCTGCCTTTCTTCGGTAAGGTAATTGAAAAGTTATTCCACACTAGCTTAATGCGTTATCTGAAAAAATTTAATCTTTTATCTCCACAACAATTCGGATTCCGTCAAGGATATTCAACTGAGCTGGCACTAATTACCTTAACGGAGGAAATTAAACAAGCTATATAGAGGGTTACTTGTGGGATTTGTATTTATCTATTTGACGAAGGCTTTTGGCACTATAAATCATCACGTTCTACTTGCTAAACTCGAATCATTTGGTATGTCTGGTCCGCCACTAAGTTTTATTAAGAGCTACCTCAGTAACCGGTCTCAAATGGTTCATGTTAATGGCCATCTTTCAACGCCCAAGTTAATTAACGTTGGTGTTCCACAGGGATCAATTTTAGGCTCACTTTTATTTTTGATGTTTATTAATGATATACCTACCATTCTTACAAGGACCAAGTGCACACTTTACGCTGTCGGCACAACCATCTTTCAGTCATCTAAATCAGTTTCTTCACTCCAGTCTGACCTCAACACAGATTTAGATAACATAACTTTATGGTGCCAGGCCAATTATCTTCAAATAAATGCTACTAAAACCGTGTTTATGTTGTTCCATTCCCCGTGCATTTCACTTGACATACAACCTTCCCTTCACATTGGTAATACCGTCATAAACATTTCCAGTGAAGCGCGGTTTCTTGGCGTCATCTTAGATAGCGAACTAAAATTTCATAAACATGCAGCATCACTCGTTAAAAAGATTGCATTTGGTATTCACGTTATCATCAAGACACGAACTTATTTTCCGCCTCACATCATACGTACTTTGTATTTTGCTTATATTTATAGCCATATTTCGTATTGCGTATCATCTTGGGCCAACACATATTTCACGCACATCGAACGTTTGCAGCGACTTCAGAATCAAGCAGTTAGATTAATGACTTTCAGCCAATTTCACTTCTCCTGCAGCTCGTTGTTTTCTCAGCTTAACATACTCCCATCGAGACAATTATTTTGTCATAGAATGTCCATTGTCGCCTTTAGACTCATCACGCATGACATTTTTATTGCATGCATTGATCATCGTCACTTAACTAATGGTAACATCACCCGGTTTTCCCAGTGCAATAATCTTCTTTTGCCGACCGTAAGGACAAACTACGGCAAGTTCTCAACCTCATTTACTCGCATAGCCATTTGGAATTCATTGCCTTTCGAATTGAAATCATCGCATAACATCCATATTTTCACTTCGCGCAGTAAGAAATATTACGTTCAGGAATTAATCAACTCATCCGATTCGTGTAATTAACTGTTAATAGCTCTCCACAGTTCTGTGCTATTTTTACTACTTCAATTTGCCTTTGTTTAATTGATAACACTGATAATGAAACGTGTTGCATTTGTCAAGTAGAGTTCATTAATATTGTTTTTTGTCTTCACTTGCTTTTGACCATTTCCTTGTTATTTTTCATTAGTGAGTATTACCATTATGTTGTGTATTGATCGTATTTTTATTGTTAATCAAGATTATTCATTATTACTCACAAGTCCGTATACTATTGCTGTATTTTTTGTAATTACCCCATCTATGTAGCCATAGAAGGTCCCCCTGTCAGTTTATCTGAAACTTTGGGACCTCCTGCTGTAATAACGCTAACCATGTAACTCAACTGAACTATTTAATAAACTTGACTTGACTTGACATGATAACTGCGCCTTAAATTGGACCGGGTCTTCTGTGGATCATATTCCCGCATAAGCGGGCGCCTTCTGAAATGACATAAGAGGAGGGGGGTGCAAAGTCTGCCTCATGCATTTGATATGGATGCAATGAACCTTCGCCTTTCCTGAGGGGGCAGAACGCTGCCCACGCTTATGCATATTCCTATCCGTCCTTCTCGTCACCACCAAAGTGGTGCCGTAAAGCAGCTGTATATGTGTTAAACAATCGCGCCTGTGTACATCAGGTAATATACTGGGATTGAGTCAAAGTCGGAGCTTTCTCGGCCGGCTAGGCTTGGAAACGCGTTCCCCCGAGACATTCACAGATGGCCAATCAGAGCCGCGCTGGGAACGGCTACCGCAACGAATAATGGATGTTATACGGGCCGTAATTGCTCGCAGCACCACGCTGACGCTTCCCGCATACCTGCCACCGAAAATTCCGGTTGCTTCCGCTAACTTCCTCTGCTTCACGACGAGTACAATTACTCCTGATCTCTGCCTTTCGCAACGCAACTCGATATTTGCGTGCTTTGTATCCTGAGCTGGCAACTTCGGGAGAGCCTCGTAGCTGCCGTAGAAAAGTGCGTGCGAAAATTCGAAGCGCATGCAGCTTCACGTATGAATGAAGGACCGCGAATTCACAATGCCCGCAATGCCCTTCTACGCATTGGCCAGTCGACTTTGCTTTCCACGTGCCGAGAATCACGCGACTGCAGAAACGATGACGCAAGAACGAACAGGGGACGAGATGAAGACATGGTTTTTGAGAAAACCCCGTGTTCATCTTGGAAAAAAGATGGAAAAACCCTCTTTTTTTTTTACTGGGGTTTCCGCAGTACGATCAACTACCAACACGTCCAAACTTCCTCCCTTCGGAATCATTATTCATAGGGGAGGAAGTTCAGGTGAATAATTCGCTTATACGTTATGTAATGAACAATTAAGGCTTAAGACATTCTTGTGAATGCGGGTCTTAGCTGACTATGTCTTTGACTCTGCCCCGCCGCGGTGGTCTAGTGGCTCAGGTACTCGGCTGCTGATCCGCAGGTCGCGGGATCAAATCCCGGCTGCGGCGGCTGCATTACCGATGGAGGCGGAAATGTTGTAGGGTCGTGTGCTCAGATTTGGGTGCACGTTAAAGAACCCCAGGTGGTCTAAATTTCCGGAGCCTTCCACTACGGCGTCTCTCATAATCATATGGTGGTTTTGGGACGTTAAACCCCACATATCAATCAATCAATCAATCATCTCATTGACTCACTTGTGGTGTAAGGAGTCAGTGGCGGTGGTCCTTGATTGATTGATTGATTGATTGATTGATTGATTGATTGATTGATTGATTGATTGATTGATTGATTGATTGATTGATTGATTGATTGATCTGTCTGCTAGGGGCTGTGTAATCGCAACTAACTCCATTAAGTTATTGTGACAACACAGATATGGACACTCCGGTCGCTTTCTTGCTCTCACCGCCGTGCTCTCTCTAAAGTCCAAATCGATAACATCGCTCCGCGCGTCGCATGTTCAATGTGCGGGTGAAGGCCTGCAAGCAGTGCCGACGATCGTGGTTCATGTGAAGATACCAACGCATAAAAGGGCCAATTGGCCTTTCTCTGTATCTATAGCCCCCCCCCCCCCCGGCTTGCCGAGATCCCTGTAGGGTGCTGGACGGAGGGACCCACCCACTGCACCAGAATGCCATCGTAAACTAAATCCTTACGTTACTACGGTGCAATAGAAAAAACACAAAATATTTTACAGCAAAAGCTGCTATAAGTTCACGACACAATTCACGTGTGCGCCATAGTTGTCCACCGCCGCCGGTGTCCATAACCGGTATCGCATGAAATAAAGAAAAGCTATGCAAATAAAAAAAACATTAAGGACACAATGGGAATTCTACCAGTGTCCCCTGCGTGCCAGCATTCTACCACTAAACTACGTTGGTCCTTGGAACTTCTTTGAAAACTTGCTTTAGGCAAGCTTGATGTCGGGAAAGAAATCGCGTTAGCATGAGTAATAAAGCATTTTAGAACACTGAACGAACAACCAGGTGTTACATAGTGCGAATTGCGCAACGAGTGGGTCGTCTAATGCTCCCACCCTTTACAAAAGATTGACCTTGTTCGCCTATTAACTGCGGCGCATGCCCATTGTGTGGGATTGTGGGGATTAGAAAATCTTCTGTCATAATCCTTCATCGTAGTCAGACACAGCACAAAAAAGAAATTGCACAAAGTTCCTTGCAAGTGCGCAGCAGGTACCACGCTGCTCCGGAGAGTGACGAAGGATGCCGTAGTGAATGCCTGCATGCCTACTGCACAATGATTAATGGCGTAGTGGGTACCCTGCAAGTGTGCTTGCAGCAGCTACCCAAACTGTGTTAAGAAAAGACTCTTAAAGGCAGCTCTTCTATAGCTTTCGCTGTGACACTGCTGCACGTTCAGCGCAGGCCTGGCGTTTTGTTGTTGTTGTTGTTGTTGTTGTTGTTGTTGTTGTTGTTGTTGTTGTTGTTGTTGTTGTTGTTGTTGTTGTTGTTGTTGTTGTTGTTAGCATTCTCCGTTGGAAGACTAGCATTTATCTTCAACGTTATTTTATTATTATATATCTTAATCACCGTGACCACCACTGCCGTGCTCGTCCCTCTCTGCGTGAAACCTCGGTCACTTAAACTCTCCTCTTCCTGCTTGTGGAGGCGAGCCATTCTTTCAGCCCGGCCCAACATTTGGTGGTCAATTTAAGGTCGGCTCGGAGCGCACACACAGAGTGGGCTTTTGTGTCTCGGGACCGTTTACGTGGCCAAGCTTGACGACCGCCATAAATTGCGGTTGGCCGCGTTACTTCTTTCTTGGTGTTCCGTGCAAACCTTCATTCTTAACGTTTGCTTTTCATTTGTTTCCTTCTATAGTGTTCACTTATTTTGGGGAGGACGCGGAGTTGTGAGGTATAGGAAAGGTCGAACATTGCGGTGGTGCACAGTCGCAGGGGCGATAAACAAAACGTGACGCGGCATGCAGCCAGTCCGAATTTTATTTGTCTCACTTTCATCTGCGCTCGCCGAACGCGCAAAACAAACAGTTGCGTGCTTACCACGTACTACCTTGACTTCGTTCCACTTTTTTTTTTTGAAAATGGGAAAGCAGAAAGGAAGAGGGAGAGTGCCCCCCGGTTCGTCGCGGTACTTTTTCGCCCTACAGTTTTTCGTTCAGGGGTCAAGAAACAAAAGAGATATAGAGATAACTTGGAATCTACAAAAAATGCAAAAAAAATAAAAAGACACATAGTCCTGAGGGAGACGAAGAAAATAGAAAGGTATCGAATAAATATGTCAATTTTCGGTGTGTGCAAGTAAGAAAGACGTGAGCAGAGTCGCCAGACAGCGCTGAGCTTATGAGCAAACAAACTCCCCGAAAATCAGTCCAACTTGCGCGAACGGGCCAAAAAGTAGAGGAATCTTAATTAATTTTCTCGTGCTTGAAAATATTTTGATTCTAATAAATATTGCTCAAGTACCAAGGGACTGCAAAAAATGTCGATTTCTTTTCTTCTATTTTACAGCGAAGTTACGTCCAACTATGAACCAAACCACATATTCACTTTTGAACACACATAATGTCGAGAGTTCTCTCTACTCTGTGAATTGAATGTGCCAGTGCATGAATACCGTTACTTATCGACACCTCCCCCCCCCCTCCACCGTATTTTTTATTTCGATATTACTATACGCGCTATAAGGCAATGTGACGAGCATTATAAGACAACTACATAATTTCAGGAAAAACGGGAATAATGTCAATAAACGCGACAAGCTAGCGGAAAATTCCTAAAGCGGCTCAGTGAGAACAAAAAAAGAAAAGCAACTTTACTTATTTTAATAAGCGGAACTTGCAACCTTGGCTGTGAGTGGAGAGGCAGGCAGATAAGGGAAGCAAATGAGTAAAGTAATTGAAGGAGAAGAGGGCGAAAATCAACTGCCCAAGGTTTGACGAAGAAGGCATAGTAGTAGTAGTAGTAGTAGTAGTAGTAGTAGTAGTAGTAGTAGTAGTAGTAGTAGCAGCAGTAGTAGTAGTATTTTTATTTACAGTAAGCCGGATACAGAGCTCACTGCAGGGGCAAAGGGCTAAAGGCGAACAGCCTGACAAAGGCCCTTGTCCCTCCGCAGTCCGTGACAGTGCAAAGCTTAAACAATATATATATTCAATACATTGGTTTCAAGCAACCTGAAATTGTAAACACAAAATTCAAACATGAATAGCATAAGAAGTTTACATAACACATTTTAAGAATTAGAGGTCAATCTCGTTATAATTCACAACTAAACAATATCAATGAAAGAAACTCAAAAACAGACACAAAATGCATTATGAGTGAGCGAGTGAGTGAGTGAGTGAAAAAAAGAAAGAAAGAAAGAAAGAAAGAAAGAAAGAAAGAAAGAAAGAAAGAAAGAAAGAAAGAAAGAAAGAAAGAAAGAAAGAAAGAAAGAAAGAAAGAAATAGCGGCTTCATAGCGGAACTCGAGAGGTGCTGCCGTGCTGATGACTTGGGTGGTTCGCAGTGGCAGGGCCCGAGGAACACATGGCCGGCCCTTATACACTATCCCGACTCGCCCGTTCTTTACTTCTCCCTTATATTTCCCTGGCGTCATTTATTTGCACCCTCCAGCACTTTCTCTGAAACCGTGTCGCAGCCGGTGTGCTTTCCGTTGTTATTTTTTTATTTATTTTCTTGTGTTTTTGCTATATGAGTCTGTCTTGTGCAGTTCCGCCGTGGCCAGGCGAAAGACGTTTGCCCAGCTTCAGCTTCTTCATCTTCTTCGTTTTCTTTTTTCTTTTATTCCCACCGAAGAAGACGCTTATGAGGAGCAGTGTCTGTTGACGCCTATGCGCAAGTGATGAGAAAGGCGCGACATTAACATAAAGCAGGCAGGGTGTGAAACATAAAAATTGATTGTAATTTTAAGCCTGCCAGGCTGGGGGAAATCAGTGAGAAAAAAAAAGGTTTTGTAATTGTGGTTTGTGGTAAAATTTGGGCTTGGGGCGTGAAGGATAGTCGTAACGAATACTGCGATTGCGAAAGTTTACAGGAGCTAAAGAAGTACAAACGGCGTTGTGCCGCTTCGACGATGTACACTGCTAAACAAACAAACAAACAAATAAATAACTGACAACATTTGTCTGTCACTACTACGTATGTTTCTATTGCACAACTTTTCAATTTCTATTGTTGGCGATTCTTTGCGTTGGGTGCGATATTGAATGCGTAGCATTTCTTTGCGTATACTGCAAGCACTTGGGGGATCTATCTAGCTGTTTGTTTGTCTGTCTGTCTGTCTGTCTGTCTGTCTGTCTGTCTGTCTGTCTGTCTGTCTGTCTGTCTGTCTGTCTGTCTGTCTGTCTGTCTGTCTGTCTGTCTGTCTGTCTGTCTGTCTGTCTGTCCGTCCGTCTGTCTGTCTGTCTAGCCGCCTACTTCTAGTTGCTTTCATGATCACCCCCTTGACTTGGGGTAAACCGAAATGAGAACGGGAGGGTAAGATGGTTTGTCGAATACGACTTGCTGGTTATGACATGAATAACGCCACAATCTCGTCGCGTACGTCGCCAAGACACTTCCCCAAAAACAGTGACACATACCCGGCGGCGGGTTGGTGCCACTGGTATGCGGGTATGTCCTACAGGGGACAGAACGGCAAGAACGCATATGTGTAATTCTAACGCTAGAGCATTAAAAAAAAAAGCTGCCGTATATAGGCAGCGTTGACCGGGCAAATCGGTGAATGCAAATGTCCGGGCGAATGCAGATGTCAGTGTCCCAACAGGAATGAAACCCTAGCATTCTGCGTGGTAATGAAGTATTCCATACGTGCACAGAGCTACGCCAGGTCTCGAAACTACTTTTCAAATAGACCTTAATGTTCGCGTAACGCCATTTGTGGTTGCAGTACTGTCTATCCGATTTTATGAACATTACATATGTACTTGTATGATGCAGCCGTCATGTCGGCTTAACGTAAATTGTAGATAGGCGCCATCCGCTGAAGTTGATTTGTGTAGCAGTGTTTATTTAGCGCCACTTCATAACGTCAATTGGCAATGCAGTTGACTTGGTGACATATGTAGAGCACCAGAGGGCTTGCAAACGGTTATCTGCTGCTCTGTTTCTTGGCGTTAAAGCGGCATACGACAATGTCACCCTCGAAGCCTTTCTCGGCGCACTAGAAGAAGTGGTACTCGGTGGCAGGATATATACGTGGATTCAGAGCTACCTACAGAATAGATCATTTCACGTGCAGACAGAGAATGGCCCGACACCTTACTGTAGCCGAGGAGTACCGCAAGGCGGAGTGCTAAGCCCGACGCTGTTCAACCTAACATTCATTAGTCTAGTTGGCAAGCAACCAAGCAGTGTACGACTTTCCATTTATGCTGACGACATCTGTGTGTGGACATCAGGTGTGACTCGACTTCAACTTCGCGCTCGACTTCAGAAGGCAGCATCAGTGGCATCGCACCACCAACGCAAACAAGGGCTCGAAATCGCAAGTGGAAAGTGTGCAGTCATGGCTTTCACCAGAAAACCAATGTCCGCTTACGGCATATCAGTTAACGGGCAGTTGGTGTCATGCAGCCGGAGTCAAAAGTTTTTGGAAGTCGTAATCAACCGAAACCTGTCTTGGACCACACACGTAAACTACGTGAAAAAGCGGCTGACCGCCATTTGTCACTTGTTCAGGTTTCTTGTCGGGAAAAGTTGGGGAATGTCTGTCGAGTCTGTTACAGCTGTACAAGGTATTATTTATTGGATTCCTGCGGTACAGCCTACCTGTTATATCCAACACGTGCAAAACGAACCTGCGCACAATCCAAAATATTCAAGCCCAGGCGCTTATAGGATATGCCTTGGTTTACCCCACTGCGCATCAACAGCTGAAACAATTGCCATTGCAGAGGAATACTCGATCATGACGCACATCACCATTGAAATGATGCGTACGTATCTCAGACAACATGCTAGGAATCCTTCCCACCACTTGGCAACCCTCGCTACTGAGAGGCCCCGCACGAAATTTAGTTCAATTGTCTGTGCACATCGTGCGTCGTTTACGTCAGGTTTTACGCCTGCTGAGAAACTGGTGTATCCTCCGTGGTGCCTGACACTTCCACAAGTACGTCTTTCAATTCTAGGAATACAGAAAAAAAATCAAGTTTGCCTTCATCAGCCCCAAAACAATTGAGCTTGCACCTCCTGCATGAAATGTACAATAACCACGTGCACATATACACCGATGGTTCAACCACAGCGTCTGGTTCTGGCGGTACAGTGGTGATTCCAGCTAGAGGAATGACTCTGTGAATCAAGCTGTCACACGTCAGGCGGCAGAAATTGCGACTTTACGTGGAGCCCTAGAGTACATCAAATGCCAGAGACCGAGTAAATGGGCTGTGTTTTCCGACTCGAAACCGGCCCTACAGAGCATGCAGTCAGTCCTTCGACGAGGTTGCCATGAACAGTTAACTTACGAGGTTGTCAAGCTTCTTCACCACGTCACAGAAACAGGCCACGAGGTAAGTTTCAGTGGCTACCTGGCCATTGTGGGATCAGTGGCAATGATTCCGCAGACAACGCGGCTCGCAAATCGCACCAAGAAGAGCACACCCTTCCGATTCATTTGTCATGGATTGACGCTGCAAAGCAACTTCGTCACCTGGCACGTAGTCTGTGTCTGCTGGAGTGGAACATCCCAAGCATATATAAGACATTCGAGACTGTACCATATAAACCCTCGACGGGAACTTCGACCGCCATCCGGACTTCGTCGACGTGATGCTTCGCTTCTTTGTCGCCTTTGGTTGAGGGTTGCCTTCACAAAAGCATATAGAACCCTCATCGGATTGACCGACAATGCGGAGTGCGACGTCTGCTGTACCAAAGAAGGCATCGACCATCTGATATGTCATTCCCATCGATTTGCCTCTGAAAGACAGAAGCTTTCGGACGCATTGCGACAATGGGACGATCGGCCACTCTCTATGCAGATGCTACTGGAACACCGTCCTCGCCTTTCGTCGGCTCAAAAAGCAGTTAAAGCTGTCTTGTGCTTTTTGAGGACTACAGGCCTACGTGACCACCTTTAACTTTTGTGTAGTGCACATACGCGTCAGCCCATTAACTGACAATCATTTTTTCTCTCTCTTTCTCTTCTCTTTCCTCTCTCTCTCATCTTTATGACCTTCTTCCCATTCCCCCAGCGTAGGGTCGCAAACCGGGCATGTGCCTGGTTAACCTCCCTGCCTTCTCTCTTGTTGTCCATCTCTCCCACTTCATAACGTCTTGCTCAATAAAAAATAAAACAAATTCAGCGTCTATCCGCATGCTTCGCATAACACCAATTCGTGGAATCGATGTTATGCAGGAACGTGGAATCTGCCGATTCTTTTTTTTTCTGTCCGCAGTGGGGCCAGTCCGCATTCATGGACATATTCATTGGAAAGGTCTGTATATATATATATATATATATATATATATATATATATATATATATATATATATATATATATATATATATATATATATATATATATATATATAAATATATATATATATATATATGGGATATGGCACAACGGGAGCGTTGTCAACAAGGATAAATATATTTATTTCCCAACAGTTTCGGGAGGGGTCCTCCCTTCATCAGGGATGAGGGGTCCTCCCCTGATGAAGGGAGGACCCCTCCCGAAACTGTTGGGAAATAAATATATTTATCCTTGTTGACAACGCTCCCGTTGCGCCATATTCTATACCTTCACGAAGACTAACTGGCCCATTGAATTATTACTCTCACCCACTACATATATATATATATTGTGAGCGCTGACTATGTATCCCGTGTGATTCCGTGGCGAATCCCGTGTGATTCGCCGCCGCCCTTACCGTGTGTCGGCTTCTGAGCGCAAGCTTATAGAAGAACAAGTCAACGACATGCTCGCGCGCAACGTCATCAGGCCTTCGACAAGCGCATGGTCTTCTCCTGTCGTACTAGTGAAAAAAAAGGATGGCTCGGTACGGTTTTGCATTGATTACAGATCACTCAACAAAATCACTCGTAAGGACGTCTACCCAATGCCTCGCATTGACGACGCTCTTGATACTTTACAAGGTGCCGAGTACTTTTCAAGTCTCGACTTGCGCTCCGGTTATTGGCAGATTCCGATGCACGAGTCTGATAAAGAGAAGACTGCGTTTGCTACGCCAGATGGGCTCTTTGAATTCAATGTAATGCCTTTCGGCCTGTGCAATGCCCCAGCCACATTCGAACGGATGATAGACACGGTACTGCGGGGATTAAAATGGAAGACCTGCCTTTGCTACCTGAACGACATTGTCATTTTTTCGTCGAGCTTCTCACAGCACCTGGAACGGCTAGACGAAGTCCTCACGTGCTTAGCTAAGGCCGGTCTCCAGCTCAACACTAAGAAGTGTCGGTTTGCCAGTCATAGCATCAAGGTATTAGGTCATGTCGTCAGTAAACATGGCGTTGAGCCCGATCCCGACAAGGTTGCCGCGGTGCTGCACTTTCCTACACCAACCACACAGAAAGACCTCCGCAGCTTCCTTGGCTTAGCGTCGTATTTCCGCCGCTTTGTACGTGATTTCGCTACTATTGCGGCTCCTCTGCACAAACTTCTGACCACGAGTGCACCCTTTGTCTGGTCGAATGACTGCGAAGCCGCTTTTCACACCCTCAAGCGATGCCTCACATCACGGCCAGTGCTTCGCCATTTCGACCCTGCAGCACCTACTGTGCTACACACTGACGCAAGTGGACTTGGCATCGGTGCTGTCCTTCTTCAGCGGAACCAAGCTTCCGAAGAACAAGTCGTGGCCTACGCGAGCCGTACTCTGTCACATGCTGAGCGAAACTACAGCATCACTGAGCAAGAATGTCTCGCCATCGTGTGGTCCATCCAAAAGTTTCGTCCTTACTTATACGGCCGGCATTTCACAATAGTGACTGACCATCATGCTCTGTGTTGGTTATCGTCTCTCAAAAATTTGTCGGGACGCCTTGGCCGTTGGGTACTACGATTGCAAGAGTATGACTACAGCGTCACATATAGGTCGGGCCGAGAGCACCAAGATGCTGACGCTTTGTCCCGTTGCCCGCTCTCGCAAAGCGCCGAAGTGTCACCTTCCATCTGTTCGTCACCGCCTGCCAAAGTGACCAAACAGACGGCTGCTCCTTCGAAACAGTTAGTTGCCTCGGCGGACCTTCTTTCGTCCACAGATCTCGCCTCGCTCCAACATGCCGATACCTACTGCCGCACAATCATCGATCGGCTCACTGGCTTATCGCGTGCTCCAAACAGCCGCCTAAGACGACAACTTGCCCGTTTCAAGCTTCAAGAGGGAACATTATGTCGGCAAATTTACCATCCTCTCGGTAACCAATGGGTTCCCGTCATTCCTCGCTCACTTCGTCTGAAAGTTCTACAAGCGTTTCATGACGATGCGACAGCTGGCCACTTAGGGTTCCACAAGACCTACGACCGCCTCAGGACTCGCTGCTTTTGGCCTGGACTCTCCACTTCTGTCGCCAAGTACGTCGCTTCCTGCGCATCATGCCAGCACCGAAAACGTACCACGTCTCTTCCCGCGGGGCCACTGCAACCACTGCCGTGCCCGTCCACTCCCTTTGAATTTGTGGGCATAGACTTATACGGACCTCTTCCGCTTACGCCAGCCGGTCACCGCTGGATTGTTACTGCCGTAGACCACCTTACTCGCTACGCGGAGACAGCAGCTCTTTCATCTGCTGCTACCTCTGAAGTAGCCGATTTTTTCCTTCGCGCCATTATTTTACGACATGGCGCACCGCGTGTGCTCCTTAGTGACCGTGGCAAGACATTTCTTTCACATGTCCTTGCTGAAGTCTTAAAGGCCTCTAACACCATCCACAAGACCACATCAGCGTATCACCCAGAAACTAACGGACTGACTGAGCGTTTTCACCGAACTTTGTCCGACATGATCTCTATGTACGTGCAACCAGATCACAAAAACTGGGACACAATACTTCCTTTTGTCACGTTCGCATATAACACTGCCATACAGCGTACAACGAATTTTAGCCCTTTTTTTCTCGTGTATGGCCGTGTACCGACTTTTGTTCTGGACACCACCTTTTTGTCCACATCTTCCAATCCATCTTCATCTCTCCCGGAAGAGTTCGCCGCTCGCGTCGCCCGCTGCCGTGAAATCGCCCGCGCCAACACTGCTACCATTCAGGACAAGAGAAAAATCGACATTGATGCGAAGCGTCGAGTTGTTGTGTTCCGCCCAGGCGACGAAGTCCTTTTGTGGACACCTGTTCGTGTACCTGGGCTCTGCGAAAAATTCCTTCACCGGTATCTCGGTCCATACACCGTCCTGGAACGAACATCTGAAGTCAACTATCGCGTTGCTCCTGTCAACGCGGCTTCTGATCGTCGTCGCCGCCACACCGAGATCGCCCACGTCTCTCGACTGAAACGATATATTCGGCGTCCCAACCCTTTCTAACTTGCTGCCCTCTTTCGCGAAGGGGGGAAAATAGTGTGAGCGCTGACTATGTACTTCATCTTCATCTGCATGACCAAACCATTGTAGTGATCATCATCGTATGTCACGCGGGCTGGCTCTCTGGCTCGTGCGCCTGGATTAAAGAAGGATAACCTGGTTGCTGCCGTACCGGACGTGGTCTCATAATATATATATATATATATATATATATATATATATATATATATATATATATATATATATATATATATATATATATATATATATATATATATATATTATGCATCCGCAGTCGATTTTTCTGGCCAGGTCTTTCCACGACAGTAGCTAAATATATTGCCTCGTGCGCACTTTGCCAACACCGCAAGCGGCCCACTACTCCTCCAGTCGGGACCCTACAACCACTTCCTTGTCCATCAGAGCCGTTCTCTGTCGTCGGAATTGACCTCTTCGGGCCCCTCCCAACTACATCAGACGGCAAGAGGTGGATAGTCACCGCGGTTGATCACTTGACCCGGTACGCTGAGACGGCCTCAATCCCTTCAGGAAGTGCTTCGGAAGTAGCAACTTTCTTCTTGAATGCCATTTATCTACGTCATGGAGCCCCTCGTGTCCTTTTGAGCGACCGGGGAAAGGCATTTCTTTCAATCACGCTCAGTGAAGTTCTTCAAGCATCAAAAACAGTTCATAAAACAACATCTAGCTATCACCCGCAAACCAATGGCTTAACGGAAAGATTTCATCGCACGCTGTGTGACATGCTGTCCATGTATATCCGACCGGACCATCGCAATTGGGATGCCATACTACCCTTTGTCACGTATGCATATAATACGTCAGTTCAACGAACCACAGGCTATTCTCCATTTTTCCTAGTATACGGACGCCAACCGACATCACCACTCGACGTTTCATTCTTTTCTGGCCCCGTCAACTCTTCACCATTCGTTTGCGACCAGTTTCTGTCCCGCGTTGCTCGATGCCGTCGTCTTGCCCGCGTAAACACCGAAGCTAGCCAAGAAGATCGCAAACATCGTTACGATGCCACTCACCGCGTCGTTCTCTACCGCCCTGGCGACAATGTACTTCTGTGGACTCCTGCGCGAACGCCTGGCTTATGCGAAAAGTTTGAGTCACGCTATCTTGGCCCTTACAAAGTTATCGAACAGACCTCACCGGTGAACTACCGTGTCACACCTGTTCATGTCCCCACTGACCAACGCTGCCGCGGGACAGAGATTGTGCACGTTTCGCGTCTCAAGCCCTATTGTATGCGTTCCACAGCGTAATTCGCGGCCAGGCTGGCCGCTTCCGTCGACGGGGGAAATTAGTGTGAGAATTCATTGTACGTCATCTTCCTCATCTAACAATAATCATCATCAGTCTTCGACACGTTCCTCTTCATGATCGGCGCCATTTTGCTGTTGCTTCAATAAAGCGTCAGCTGCACCGTTGTATTTCAATATATAATTCAATGGACCAGTATACTATAGTGATGGGCGACTTTAATGCAAAGGTAGGGAAGGAGCAGGCTGGAGACCAGGCAGTAGGAGATTATGGCATCGGCACAAGAAACGCCAGAGGAGAGGTACTTGTAGAATTCGCAGAACGCAATAATTTGCGGATATTGAATACTTTCTACCGAAAACGAGAAAACCGCAAGTGGACATGGAGGAGCCCTAATGGCGAAAATAAGAACGAAATAGACTTTATAATGACTGCACACCCAGAAATCGTGCAGGATGTGGAAGTGGTTGGCAAGGTACGATGCAGTGACCATAGAATGGTACGGTCTCGAGTTCACCTAGACTTGAAGAAGGAACAACAGAAACTGATACGCAAGAAGCCAATCAATGAGCTAGCCCTGAGAGGGAAAGTACAGGAATTCAGAGTGTCGCTGCAGAACAGGTACTCGGCTTTTAGTGAGGAAACCAACCTTAGCGTAGATACAAAGAATGATAATCTGACGAGTATCATTACGGAGTGTGCAGTGGAAGTTGGAGGCAGGGTAGTTAGACAGGACACTGGCAAGCTTTCCCAGGAAACGAAGAACCTAATTAAGAAGCGTCAAAGCATGAAAGTGTCAAGTACAACAGACACAATAGAACTAGCAGAGCTTTCAAAGTTGATTAATAGGCGTAAAGTATGCGATGTAAGAAGGTATAACATGGAGAGAACTGAACACGCTCTGAAAAACGGAGGAAGCGTCAAAGCAGTGACGAAGAAACTTGGGATAGGCAAAAGTCGGATGTATGCACTAAGGGACAAAGAAGGCAAAATAACTACCAATATGGATACGATAGTTAAAATAGCGGAAGAGTTTTACAGAAATCTGTACAGTAGCCGAGACAACCACGACCTCAATACTATAAGAAGTAGCAGTAACCCAGATGACACTTCACCAGTAATGATAGAAGAAGTCAGAAAAGCTTTGAAGAGCATGCAAAGAGGCAAAGCTGCTGGTGAGGATCAGGTAACATCAGATCTGCTGAAAGATGGAGGACAGATTGTGTTAGAAAAACCAGCCACCCTGTTTACGAGGTGTATCCTGACGGGAAGGGTACCAGAGTCTTGGAAGAACGCTAACATCATCTTAATACATAAGAAAGGAGATGACAAGGACTTGAAGAATTACAGGCCGATCAGCTTGCTCTCTGTAGTATACAAGCTATCTACAAAGGTAATTGCTAACAGAGTAAAGAAAACATTAGAATTCAATCAACCAAAGGAACAAGCAGGATTTCGAACAGGCTACTCAACAATTGACCACATTCATACTATCAATCAGGTAATATAGAAATGCTCAGAGTATAACCAACCACTATACATATCCTTCAAAGATTACGAGAAGGCGTTTGATTCAGTAGAAATATCAGCCGTCATGCAGACACTGCGGAATCAGGGCGTAGATGAAATATATATAAACATTCTGGAAGAAATCTACAGGGGATCAACTGCTACCATAGTGCTTCATAAAAAAAGCAACAGAATACCAATAAAGAAGGGTGTAAGGCAGGGGGACACAATCTCCCCAATGCTATTCACTGCGTGCTTACAGGACGTTTTCAGAAGCCTAGAATGGGAACAGTTAGGGATAAGAGTTAATGGAGAGTACCTCAGTAACCTGCGCTTCGCCGATGACATTGCATTGTTGAGTAACTCAGGGGACGAATTGCAACTCATGATTACGGAGTTAGACAAGGAGAGCAGAAAGGCACGTGGGTCTTAAAATTAATCTGCAGAAAACGAAAGTAATGTACAACAACCTCGGAAAGGAGCAGCGCTTTGCGATAGGTAATAGTGCACTTGAAGTTGTAAAAGACTATGTCTACTTAGGGCAGGTAATAACCGCAGAGCCTAACCACGAGATTGAAGTAACTAGAATAATAAGAATGGGGTGGAGTACATTCGGCAAGCACTCTCAAATTATGACAAGTAGATTGCCACTGTCCCTCAAGAGGAAGGTATATAACAGCTGTATCTTGCCGGTACTTAGCTACGGAGCAGAAACCTGGAGACTCACAAAGAGGGTTCAACTTAAATTGAGGACGACGCAGCGAGCAACGGAAAGAAAAACGGTAGGTGTAACCTCAAGAGAGAAGAAGAGAGCAAAGTGGATTAGGGGACAAACGGGAGTTAAGGATATCATAGTTGAAATAAAGAAGAGGAAATGGACATGGACCGGGCATGTAGCGCGTAGACAGGATAACCGCTGGTCATTAAGGGTAACTAACTGGATTCCCAGAGAAGGGAAGCGGGTTAGGGGGAGACAGAAGGTTATGTGGACAGATGAGATTAAGAAGTTTGCGGGTATAAATTGGCAGCAGCAAGCACAGGACCGGGTTAACTGGCGGAACATGGGAGAGGCCTTTGTCCTGCAGTGGACGTATAGTCAGGCTGATGATGATGATATATATAGTATTCGTTCACAACAGTTATAACTATCGTGAAGACCTGCTGCCCGCGGAATAATCAAGGCTTCAAAGTGTTATCACTTTCATTTCATCAGCGTGTACGTATATAACTACGAAAGAAAGCAAACAAAGGCATGGAGCTACACTTTTGAAACGTCACAAAGCACAAGTGTGGCGTGCGTACAGATTGTGTGCATCCGCGGCGCCAAGCGGAAAGCGTAATCGCCGCTTGGCGAGGCGAACGTGAAACTTGCGCAGAAGTTTCGATAAAACTGACTGGTAGGTACACTTGAATATCTTATGTTTTAGCGCAAGTGAACAGACTGTTTATACTCAAGTGCTTTCAGCGTTCTCGTGCTTCCTTGCGCTAAAACATAAGACGCGCGGTTTTTTCGTTCACTTTACGCTCATGCCGTAAAGTGTAACGTGCTCCATGTTCGTCGTCTTTTACAAGCCGGAAGAAGTGTCCCAAACCACGTTGAATTCCGAAAGTTTTGATGAGTCGTTGGCATTGTATCGTCCTCATTCGTATTCACTGCGTCGTAGATCGGCAGTTCTCATTGTTTACCACCATGTAACGGTCGAAGTGTCTTTAATTGATTCCAAGTTCTGCGCGACCACTAGTTCGTTCTGTACTTTTCTGGTTGGCAAATAAGGTTATTCCATTTTCTGAGAACAACGATGGCAACGTATCTGAATCACTTCATGATATTTGCGTTCACGGTGCAACACGTTCACGACGTTTCCAGCAGCATCCGAAAATCCAATCATCCTGGCCGTATACAATGACGGCATGATGGCGTTTCTTTACGCAATGGCCAAGAGACGGCGCTGCTTGATTGAAAAACTTAACGTTGTTCTTGTCGCCTGCGCAATTAAGTGACCAGTATACATCGTTTGCCAAATAACTGTTCCAACGTCTTCCACGTGCATATTACTGAAAGTTACACGCTTCCGAGTTTTTTTTTCTGTTTCTCTTATTTTGTTTTTGTATCGGACAGAATCACTACGGTGTCTCTCTAGCATTAACGATACGTACGATTAGATGTAGTTAAAGGACGACCAGAGTGACTGTATAATTTCTTTAATTAGTCGAGAATATAATTTTGTGCTTCTCCTATGGGCCTCGAATCGTATCTATCTATCTATCTATCTATCTATCTATCTATCTATCTATCTATCTCGTTTCGTTGCTGGGCTTCGGATAATACCATCTGTCTGTCTCTCTCTGTTTCACGCACACGAATACACGCGTACTGTGCTCAGGCGCCCAGAAATAATAGGCGACAAATGACATCGTCACAAGTCAACACGTGATGAGAATTCCTCGAGACTGGCGCCATCGTGTCGCGTCGCGAATTTTAATCAGCGCCACGTGTCTACGGTGTGTGCACTCGGTCGAGCAAAGACGACAGCTAGGCAAGGCGTGTTCGCAGCAGGCTCTTTGAAAGTCAAGGAGTGAAAAATTGAAGAAAGTCTTAGCTTTACTGTTTCTCTCTGTACCCTGTCCTCCCACGCACAATAATCTGTCAAATTATCGCCGCAGCATTTCGCAGTAACCAAGGTAATGTGTACAACCACACACAAAATAATTAATAAATCACCATTCGAAGACGCCGTCAGAGCACAAGGCCTATCCTCCCCATGTGAAAGAAAAGGTATAGGTCTCCCCCAGTGATCCCTCCTTCCAAAGTTCCGTATCGAAAAAAAAAAAAACACTAGGCCTGCGCGGAGCGTGCAGCACAGTCACAGTGAAAGCTAGAAGAGCGGCCATTCAGACCCATTTCTAAACACTCTTTTCTAAACCCACTACGCCATAAATAATCATAATTTTTGTGAAGTAGGCCAGCATTAATTTATCTATGCTGTCCTTCGTCATTCTTCGTAGAATGGAAATATCCGCTACACACTTGCAAGGAATTTATTGCATTTTTTTTTATTTAAGCAGTGGCTGACGACGATGAAGAAATATGCCCGAAGTGGGTATGTGCCACAGTTAACAGGTGATCAAGAACAAGTTCCCTAATAGGTTGGGCATCTTTTATTACTCATACTAACGCCATTTCTTTCCTGACATCAAGCCTGTCAAGGCAAGTTTCAACCACGGTCTAACCACGGTGTAAGAATATAAGTCAACACTCCATTCCCGTTCGCCCCGGTGATGGAAGCATCGCAAGCTGAACCCGCGGTAGACACCACCGCAATGCTGGAGCGCAAGACGCGGAAGCATCGTGCAGAAGTATCGCACCGCTGAGATTCGACCGAGCGTCGTGGTGGATTGCTTAAATAGTATCTTCATTGCATAAGCAAATGATACGTAATAAAAATTCCTTCATTGCGAGACCGCAACGTTTTGTTGATTTGTTTCTCTTTATATCATCCCTCCACTATTTGATAGGGAACCCGCTGCTGGAAACTTTTTGCGTGGGGTACGTTTGGGAGGGGTGGGCACTCAACTGCTCCTTTTTATGTGTGTTCGTGTATCTGCATGTATGTCTGCACGTACGTATATACACACACGCAAAACTTAAATATTTCGGAAAAGGGTTGAGGGCGCGGTTGAATTCCCCAAGGAGATTTATTTCTTTACCTCCGCTCTGATGGTCTCTATTTGATGTCGAGATTTTGACGGAAGCCCGTCTATCACGGTCTCTGTTTCGCCTTTTGATTACCCTTCCATGTAGTATCCACGTTGAAGTGCAGTTATTCGTACTCTCTAGCTACCCATACCAGAGTCATTGAATGCACAAAACTCTGCGCTTTGCTCAAGTTTGCAGGTTTGTGGCGCCATCTAGCATGCAAATGAGTCAACAAAACCTCATATTACCACGAGCGGGCTGTGCGTACTAGGATTTATTAATAGACCTCTCAGAGTCTCAGGTACCTAAAGAAGGAAGTCGATTTTTCCTGATCAGAACGCTCAGCACGTTGGTTGAGCGTATGGGTGTGTTAAATAGTGTGTTAAATAAACACTTGCAAGTTGCAATCCCCTGGACACAACGTCTCTAAACACACCGGCCCTGCCTCTCTCCTTCTCCCAGGCCTTCCTCTGAAAAATTTCTGGCGACGCTTGCACTTTACATTTGTTAAGGCATAGCCTCTAAGATTACAGACGTGCAACTTTGAAGCCTTGCAATCTCTAAGGCCTCGCCATGCGTTTGCAGTCTCGGAGGTCATGGTCAAAGGAACAAGGAGAGAAACAGCCGTGATTAACAGATAAAGCTACCTGGTGTGCTC
Organism: Rhipicephalus microplus; assembly: GCF_043290135.1. Classification (NCBI taxonomy): domain Eukaryota; kingdom Metazoa; phylum Arthropoda; class Arachnida; order Ixodida; family Ixodidae; genus Rhipicephalus; species Rhipicephalus microplus. The sequence goes on along the minus strand of NC_134701.1, from coordinate 267,948,608 downwards.
AGTATATTAGTTATTTTGTGTGAGAATTATTTTATCTTCATTCTTTTCATTTCTTGTTGATCGCTGTAGCTAGTGGCCGATCGGGGCAATAGGGAAATTTTCGGGTGGGGAAGCCAACGTGCTTGGACATTTCGCGGACATTCAACGACGAATGATATATTCCCCATAAAACGAAGAGCTTTGCGCTTGATTTAATAAAATAAAAACCGCCGCATCGGAAGCCCACTTCCCGGAAACTTATATCACATTGTGACACAAGTGCGGCTTAGTCGATACCAACGTTTTCAGATCAAATGATCATACCGCGATTCAAATACTCCCGCCTCGTAATACATTGATGTAACTATGGATGTAACCATAGGGTTCACTTGTGGAAAACACCATGTGACGTAGTGCCACAGCACGCTGTTATGCTTACGTCCCTGCTAGCACCGCAACGTCACACCAACCACTTTAACAGGGTCAAGGGTTGAACAGGCTGAACGTAACCAATGGCGGTCAATTGCTCTGGAAAATGTAGACTCCGTCTGTGTAAATCAGCTCTATGTCTTTCATCACGGAGGCTACCAGCCATGGAGGATGGCTGCCAGCGCTAGATAGCATGAAAGTCTATTCTACGGGAAAGCCATCTCTGTATTCCATGGATTGTTTGCTTTTATGGGACACTGGGCGGCGCTTGCATCGATACAACGAGCCACCCCATGACGTTTTCAGCAGCGCCGCCATCTGCCGGTCTTCATCGTTAGCACTGTAGCGTTTGGCGCCATTAGAAGTGACAATTTAATGTGTAATTGTCAATTCGTCTTATTGTGCGTGATTACTTCGACGTTGACCTTCGAGTGCCTGCTAACAATCAAGCTTAAAGAGGCCGACCAGTTGAGAGCATCGACTCAAAACATCCGCAGCGGCCATTGGCCTACTTGGTGAGCGGTGGTGGTTTAAGCCTAATGGGGTAACTCCGGGCATCAACAAACAAAAAATCGCGTCTTGTAGACATCGGTGACGCTAAGTGAAACGACACGATCACAGTGTTTGTCACGGTTGCATTGTGCGCGGCATGCGTGCTAGGCTTGTTTACCAACGTCGAGGTCACTTCCTTTTGTTTTCTAAAGACACTGTACTTCCCGACTCTTCCATGTTGTGTATCCGCATAATCTTGCGTAACGACGGACACGCGTTCTATCCGATGCCCGTTCGAGCGGATCAGCGGTGATTATCGCCGGTGGGCGCTTTCCATGATGTGCACGATATCGTTGGTGCCAGCGAGACGATCGCTGCTGACTTACTTGTCGCAGCCGTGCATTGGAAGCCCTGCGTTCGGTACCCGCTCCGAGCTGCGGCACGATCGGAAGTTTGCTTTGCATTATCCTATCTACGTCGACCCTTTACGCAGCACTGAAATGCACGATTAGGCCCTCGGATTTGCAAAGCGCATTCCATAATACTTTGTGCAAGGTAGTTTGCTAGGATTGCGAGCGTCGGCTGCTTGTCGCTATCCCAAAACAGTTCGGCCCCGTTTTGACGCGATCGCTCGTAACGGTTTTGTTGTTTTTGTTGTTGCGCTCGGAGACTACGGTGCTGCATCGCCCTTGCACAAAGTCGTGCTGTAGCTTTGCTGCTGCACTCGAGAAGGTTTGCACTCGGCACGTACCACTCGCTAGAATCCGTGCCACCTTCGTAGTTTCCGTCAAGTCGACGCCGGATCTGAAACTGCCATAGCTGTCATAATAACGCATATCGTGATTTTTTTAGCTTTCTCGTTTTCTAACTACAACAACGATGTTTGATCTTACTGTAATGAAAAGCACTTTTGCGCAACCTGTTAATTTGTTAGTGGGTCCTGAAGGCGGCATACCACCGAAATAAGGTTGACGGCCGCCATCAGATGTTGCTGGTGAGCGTCTTTTGTGACGAAAGGGCAACCGCGTTATCGAAATATTCAATTCCTGGGCGGCCGTGTAAGCCCCCTCCCCCAACTCTTCTATACACTCTATTCATTGTTTTTGCATACTGTAAGTCACCTTGCGCAAGATATCTCGCAACATTGCTTCTTACATTGCATATGGAATGGCAGTACATGTTGCAGGCAACACTGTCGAAGACGATTGTCACACAGCACGCATCGAATACACATATTTATCGATGTTATGTGAAAGCCTCATATTTTTGCCAGAGTTCAGAAATTAAAGTCGCCACCGTGTGATGATTATTTTGTATGCACGCGTAGTGTGTAGGCTGTAAGCTGATTGTCTACTGGCCCCTAGTTGTTCTCGTCCATTTTAATTTTGTTTTTATTTCATAATTACAACATTTAAAAGCTACAACTAATGTCCCCCATGCTTTTCGTGGCTTCGCAGTGTGTTGGATTAGCATGCCGGCATCCAACAAAAAAATTTGTCTTTCAATCCATTTCACTTCTTACGTACGTGTGATGTAGGAACACCATTTGACAGCGTGCATAGACAATTACTTATATTTTTTGGTTGCATTGTTCCCAGACACGTAAAAGTGTATGTTTTGTGTGGCAGTTGGAACCTGCTGTGCTACGTGTACGTGCAGCAAAAAGCCGTCTTTGAGGCATGTAAGCAGTGTTGGCTTAACTGAAACCCAGTTATAGTTAATCTAACCTAGTTGTAAATGCCACATGTAACATAATGTCTCCATATGTATTTTTTTTTCACTTCATTGTATAATTCATTGTATTGTATGTTAAAAACAGACCCAAATAATGTCATTATGTTGGAATGTTCACTCTTTTTTTTTTAAATGTTGCAGCAATTTTTATTTTTTCTGGCCTCTAACTTTTCTTTGAATTGGCACTAGCCTCATATTTTACCACACTGAAAATTTTTCCAATATGTACAGTTATGCCCACGCTAGGAATATGTTTTTTGTGTGATACTGTGATATTTGATTGCATAATATATACTCCTGAGCTTTTAAGCATGTAAAAACTACTTTTTAGTGCCAAGAGATTATGGCAGATAAAATTTTAAAAAAGAATAGTAACTCATAAGACATGACAAAAGCACTGCAGCTGATCTATCTTGACTTGCTTACTGGGGAGCTCCTCTCTCTCATGTTTTTGTCTCTGATATTTTCATATTTCAGGCATCTTTTAACCCTACATTGCCCAAATATTATTTTCTAGTATTATGAAGCTACGTTTTAAGCACCTTAAAAGAAAAAAATGGTATGTTCTCTGTTACAATCTTACATACTTTATTAAAGCCCTCATCATAAACAGCTCATGTAGCAGTCAGCTTGTGAATCCATAATTGATGAAGTTCGTAATCCTAAACATATTAATTATTATAGAAAAAAAATATTTTGTGGATAGTTACAGGCCCCCAGGACAGGTTCATGTAATCATTCCTAGGTTGCAGGTTTTGGAGCTGTATATCAGAGGCCCAGTCATGTGTGTTGCAGTGCATGGGTGTTTTCATAATATTAGGAAGTGTATCACTGGTGTTGCAGCCCCGAGTCATGGTGTCAACAGAGTCACTGGAACAGTGTTTCATTACCGTAGTTACCACTGCCCCCCTCACATGCACACACTTATTTCTCTCTCTCTCTTTCCTGTTGGTCAGATTTACCTCTCAGAGCATATCATTATCAAGATCATTGGTTCTAAATGGGTTAGATAATCATGAAACTATCATTCAAGATGTGCTGTGTAGACAACCATGGGGCAGAGCTCGGCTGTTAAATTCTCGGGTGATTGTCTACTTTCACATTGCAGCATGCCACTAAGCAGTGACGCTGGCCTATTGAGAAGCATCTAGCTTCCACTCGAAGTATGGACAAACAGCCGTGAAGAGGAAATGGCGGCCAAACCTCCCAAAGTCACGTATCCGCCGGGCATCAAAGCCATCTCTGATGACCTGAGCACTGATGACCTTGTACGGCGACTTAAGGTATGTGCTCATACTGATGATGTAGTTACTCGTGCTTGCTGTCGCATTTGTGCTCACTGACACATTGGCTGGAAGGGAGCAGCTGTAGTTTAATTTAGCATTTTACTTTAAATGCAACCGACTTCAGTTAAGATTGGTGTAGCCGTTGCCAAAAAGAAGATCTCTCTCTTGTTCCTGTGTAATTGGAAAGAAGCTCCTGAGCTGAGTCTTTCTTTTGAAGTTAATAGATGTACTATCTGTGTCATCCGCTTATTACTATGGACAGGCATACATATATGGGCAGAGCTGCAAAACAGGATGCATAATTCTATCAACGGTGATAACTGGACGGCGCACACTATACCATTGCGAAAGCTTGCCGCTGTTCAGGTTTCATTTAATGCCAATGGTACAAGTGTCACTTGACAACAAACATGCAACTATGCTTCCTTTGGAAACATGTACTGCAGCTTTATTCCCTATAAGCTTCGAATCTTGGTGCATATCTAAAATGTGTTCAAATTCAGGAGGAGAAACATTCACTTGCTTGTACCCATTATATTTTGAGATGTTCATTGGCATTTTATCAACCGGGGACCATAGTGCTTCCGTCACTTTTAAGACTTGGTTTGTGTGTTTGTCAGCAAGCTGAAATCACCATACACTCAGTCTGTACAGCAGGTGCTGGATGTTCTATGTCAAGTACTTGCATACCTTTAGTAGTCACCACTAGTTGACTAGTATTGTGATTAGTATTGAGGCCTAACATGTCTCACTATCAACAGGGAAACATGACATGCCTGAGTTTCTGCTTCCAGTACTATCGAGTTTTCAAGATACGAACATGCATGGGACACAGCAGTGTCGTTGAAGCTCATGCAATTTTTTTTTTCTGTGCTCACTTTTTTGTGTCTTCATGTCTTTTCATCCCGTTCCCCCAGCATAGGATAACAAACCAGGTGCACATCTAGTTGAGCTTTCTGCCTTTACCTACTTCCTTCTTTTCCTCCTTTGCGTTGAGTATTACATCACAAGCCCCCTGTCCTCCCTCCCTGTCCTTCCTTTCAATCCTCCTCATAAGCCCACGGGGGAGTATACCTCTCCACCTGGGTATTCTTTTTTCTGTAGAACAAGAACTTGAATGTCGTTTTGTTGGAATGCTGTTGTTTGCAGGAGTGTGCCCAGACATTCCAGAACCTGAGCCAGGATGAGGACAACAGCGCATACGTTCAGCTGGCCCTCCACCTTGCTGGTGAGGGCTTATTAAACCACAACTCAAAGGACGTTCGGCTGCTTGTAGCTTGCTGCATCGCGGATGTCTTTCGTGTATTCGCACCTGAGGCTCCCTACAAGGATCCTGAGCAACTCAAGGTATGCCACAGTTCTTTCTTGTTGTATCCAGTGCAGTGTGGCATTCTAAATAGAAAATTATCATAAGTCGTAACCTTTTTCTAATAAAAATAGGCACGTCATTGTTGCCATGTGGTGGAAAAAATTCTGTACAAACAATAGCAACAGAGCTGGGTTCAGACGTTAAGCAGTTGCCATGCTGGTATTACTGTTGCAGTTTCGGTTTTGTATCCAGAGTTCTGGATTTTAGTGTGCAGGCTGTCTTCGCACTAAATTTCTCAGAAAGGGATGTCGTAAATGTAGCACATCTTACACATGCTGCTAGTCAATGGGCCCCCACATGTATCACATGCATTTATGGTTTCATTGAAACTAGTAGTGCATAGTATAGCTTTTAATGTGTAGTATAGCAATGGGTAGGGAATGGTAAGTGAGGGTGAGGAGAAAAAAAGAGAGGGGAATGCATAACATACGTAGACATATGTGTTTTAGTATAGTAAGTAATGGGAAGGAGAAGCAAGGGTGAGCAGAAGGGGAATGCCCCTGGCTCTGCTGTTTCCTCAGTGTTAACACTACCAGTTCATAGCTGCCCCAATTCGAACATCATATAAGGTTACCTTTACTGTATTGTGTCTTGTTACCTTATTCACTCGCATAATAGGCGTACTTTTTTTTTTTCGGAAAATTCAGCACTTATTACGCGGGGTAAAATTTCTAAAAATTTCATTCCCTACTACAGCATAAAGCGCCGTATGCAAGTCGCCGAAGTCACGAATATCTGCCTACAGCTGAAACAAGCCTCTCCAAAGGCTACACTAGCACATAACGCGTTGAGCATGCAGTCTCACATGTCCAAGAATCGAGGCATGCAAGGCAATGTGCTTACAAGCATTCAAATTTCCAAAAATTTACACAAAAAATTTATGTTGCCAACAAAATGAACACAGAAAAAGCTACGAAAAAAAAGTGCCATTGTGGAAATTTCCTGATTACGTTTCAGGCCATTTTGATCTTGTGCATTATCACAAATGAAATTTAGTGCACTGAACGGTGGCAATCTTTCAATTTCTTGGACTCACACCCCCTATCCAAAATATTCTGATTGAATCGCAAACCACCATTCAAATGTCACAAGCGCCACCCATGTACTTTTCTTCAAGTAGAGCCACGACGAAGAGTTGCGCTGATTCCGTACAAAACCGTAACTTTGATGCCCTCGATCGCCACCGAAAAGCAATAAACGCTCATTAGGCTTAGCTTAAGGTTCGGCATGCTATCGAGGAAAGTTTGTATAACACAACATGAAGATTGGGGGTCGAAAAAATCAGAATGACCAAGAGCAACGCGCATGATACGATGTGATAGAAGTTCGGCGAGCTTGTGCAAGTGCGCGTTGTGGCAGCAAAGGCGAAAGCTTGCGTCAGAAAGCTGAAAAATTTTATAAATTTGTGGATGAGGTAGCAAACGTGATAATGACTACAGTTTTCTGAACAAGAAACTCAAAACACACTTGACGGGGACCAATTACATATTCCATGAAAAGCGCGCACAGCCGGCAAGTGGTTGTAGCCAAGCCGTTGCAGAGGTTACTTCTACACCCAGGCAACTGCTTTTCTTCACTCGACAAGCCCACGCGGCGCTGCTGCGGTCTCTCTCCCTGTGTCGCTTCAGTTAACATGAGAGGGCGCTGGATTGCAACCGTGCAAATACGGTACAGAACGACTGATCATGGCACATTCAGGTGTGCCAATTGTGCACAGAAATAAATTTTTTTAAATCTGATTTCTCTCGACCAATTTGGGCATGTGCCAGTTATGCAAGCGTGTTTATTATCTGAGTAAATACGGTACTGAATGTGTGTCGTGATGAGCTACCATGTCGTTACCATGTCATTGATGGAAACCTTGGGGTGGGGGTGGGGACGCAGAGCATATTTTTATTCTTCATAGAACAGCTGAGGGGCTTGGAAGACCCCAAGGACCCAACTTTTAAACGTTATTTTTATCTGCTGGAGAACCTGGCGTGGGTAAAATCCTTCAACATATGCATCGAGCTGGAGGACAACCAAACCATCTTCTGTCAGCTCTTCTCCCTCATCTTCACAATTGTTAAGTGAGTACCCTCTCTCGCTGTACACTTGTTATGAGATGAGGTCGTCTGTTTTATTTCATTTCATTCATTTCATTTCATTTCATTTATTCCACCTTAAAGGCCCGGAGGCATTACATAAGGGGGGGCGGCGTACAAGGTATGTCGAACAACTCAACAAAACTCGAAGGGTTCCAAAACGTAAACATTCAGAGAACAATGAAAAAAAAAAAGGTACAATAAAAAGGTACAAGGAAAAAAAAAAAAGGTACAATATGCAAAGTAAAACGCCAATATTACCAAATGCAATTAAAAAAGTAATGGTACAAAGGTAAGCTTCCAGAAAAAAGTGACGACAGTTTATACATTAGTTAAAAAAAGTATTTAAACATTGGCAGGGAAAACAGCACATTCAGTTAGATTGCGACATGTGACATTTTAGCTTACTGCGGAAAATTTGGCGGTTATTACACGTGACTATATTATCAGAATTGACAAGTGACTATATTGATGAATATGTTAGAGCAGTGGTTCTCAGCCATCGATGTGTCGGGGACCCCTTGTGGACTGGTGAAAGTGGTATGGGTCCCCTTGCAGCGGAGGGGAGGGAGGGGTGCATGGGTAAATTAAAACACAACTGGAGCGGGAAACAGGTGCCTTTTATTGCTATCAAAAACATGAAAGAAACATGCCACATGCCTTCATTTTCGACAGTTCGTCAATACGGGGCACAGTCACACATAAATAAAAATGCAGGTGAGGGTTTCACAGATTATAAATATGGCTTCGCGGACCCCCTAGAGTCCGCAGAACCCCATTTGAGAGCCACTGTGTTAGAGAATACTATCACAGATGCAGATGATGCGTGTGAGGCTGTTCATGTGACAGCTCACCAATGTAACTGTGCGTCCAAAAGTGGATGGTGGATATACGGTGAATCTCTAAAAAAGGTATCAGCAATGTCAGCTTTCCTAATTTCAACTTTTACAGGATCAACAAGATTAGTTTAATCATCAAGCTTGTCAAACGAAAGGCAAGAAGAAAAGAGAAAGAAGCACTGTATAAGAGTACCTACTTCACTTCTAATGTCTCCGCAAATTATATTTACAGTAGGAGTTCAATGTAGACAACTAATGCAAGATTGATGTCAAAACTTTTGATCCAACAATCCACACCTTGATTTGTGTAACAAAGTTCTGGAACTATGAAAATGTCAGAATCAACAAACTTTTATAGACCAGAATTTTATTTGCCTGATACCCGTCATCACCAACCTGCATCAAGACTTTATGGCTGTCTATTATCAGCTACAAAGGGTTGTCCATCGTATCGTTCAGAGTTCACTTATTATGCTGCATTTGCAGACTGCTCCCATGCCACTCGTACACGGGATGTAGCGCAACCTTTTCCTGCTAGCTTGTCTTGTAAAATGGCATCATTTCAATTAGCTTTCATAGTTGGACTGAAAGCTTGTGTGTGAAATACTTTATTGTTTTAAATGCAGTTTTTTAATACATGACACTTGGGTGTATTTTGGCATGTAAGCAAAATAGTCATTATGCAGCTCTGTGCAGTCATCGTAGTTTCACCGATGCAGAAGGCACAGCTGTTGCAGTTTTGGTATTTATTGCCCACTTCTCTCAAGTCTTCGACCATTGAGTGACAAAGTCTCTTGGCTGTCCCCTTATGCAGTGATAACCACTCCAATAAAGTGAAGAACTTCATGCTAGACATGATGTGTCCTCTCATCACCGAAGCTGACACGGTCTCCCAAGGGCTACTCGACATTGTGCTGAAGCAGATCATTGAGCCCTGCAAGGTGAGACATTGCCTGTAGAGGTTATCTGCATCAACCTGTCATTGTTGCTCAGTTGCCATGTTGTTTCACTGCCAAGTAAAAGGTTGCAGGTTCAATACCTGGCTGTGACAGCCACATTTTGGTGGGAGCTGGAAAATGCCTATGTACGTAGACTTAAATGCACAGTGACAGAGCAAGTAATAAGCAATGGGATGCTTAGGTAAAGACAGGAGATAATTTAATGGTGAGACGTAGTTTCGAATTTAGCTGACGTGAAACGTAATCAGCTTGTGCATGTTATAGTCGTTTGGAGGCAACAAGAGGGGGGAAGGGGCACGCATACAAAATGATCTGACAATAATGATAAACTGAAGAAGTTGGAGATCAAAAGTCAAATATTTGGAGCCTTCCAAAATACTTCTCATTTACCTCTAGTGTTGCTTTTTAGTATCAAACCCCATAAAGGAATTAAACTTGTAAAACTGGCTGATTGGGTGAGTTGGTGGTTCATTCTACTTGAAATACAAGTGCGTAAAAAAACACGCACATAAGCAGACTGACAAGTGCATCCTTCTCTGCTTATGTCCCTGCTTTAGTTAAGCGCTCATATTTCAAGTAGAATGAATGAATCTCTGGCACCATCACTGTGCATGCAGTGCCTTCCTAACTGTGAAATCGTGTAAAATCAATTGCATATGCATCCTCAACACTGCCTAACAAGTATAACAATCCTTTTGCAAACCTAGTTTTGAGGTGTCTTACTTAGGTTCTATCAATTGCCACAAGTTTCTATTTCGTGTAGTATCACTTATGTGGTGTCAGGTATTGTCAAGTACAGTCAAACAAAACACCTGCTTTTTCTGTTTTCGGCCACACTAAGGTAGTAGTACCTGGACAATTGAGGGCCATGTATATCTAATAAATTTGAAAAGCATACCAGTTATGTCGGCTTCATTGCTGGTTAGGGGTTTTCTTTATTAGCACAGTACTATGCATTGTTTTATAACAATACAGCGCACTAGGCTATGCTTTAGGTAAATATATATCGCCATTTCATTTTATGTATCGCTTGACTCGGCAGCATGACCCCAAGCAACAAAAAAAAAGATGATTTTGTATTCTTTCTGGCTGCTATCTCTGTGAGGTGTATTTAAACTTTTTTGTTTGATACCGACTTTTCAAGAATACATAGTTTTTTTTTCTTTCTTTCTTAGAATGCCGCCGCAGTCCTGCACAGTCTATAATAGTGTTTTGAGTTTTGATCTTGAATTCTTTTTTTTTCTTCTCATTTGTGCGAATTGCGCAGACGCAAAACAAAAATGCATATAACCTGGCCAAGGACGTGCTCAAGCGGACACTCAACACCATTGAGCCGTACATTCAATCGGTAGGTGTTCTTCGTGCCTTCCGCTGTAGTGTGTGTCACAGTTAAGCCTACAAAGTGTGTGCCTTTTGTGGGTGCAGTTCTTCAACAACGCCTTGGTTCTGGGCCGGACATCCAACAGCAGTGTGGCGCCTCAGTTGTACGAGCTCATCTACGAACTCAACATTCTCTGCCCCAGTATGCTCATTGCTGTCCTACCACAGCTGGAGTTCAAGCTCAAGGTTAGCTTGCTTATATCTCACCCGCCCTTCTCTCTCTCTGTTGCTCTTAAAGGGACACTAAACAGCAACGGTGGCTCGGTTTAGAATGACAAACAACATTCTGAGAACTTGAATGCCACGTGTTTCACAGTCGTAAGTTTGTTCGAAGTCCCATATTTAAATTTTATGCCAAAACCTCCACGGGTGTCAAAAATTTCAAAATGTACTTTTCATGTTTTCACGCCATTGGCACTGTAAAATTTTCTGAAAATTTGTATGCTAGGTTTGTGGCACCCACAGATGGCAATGTACTTTATTTTGATCAAGTAAAAGGGACATAGTAGACGCCTTCAACATCTATGACGTCACATTATTTGGTGTGGGAATCTCAAGGAGCCGTCCCCGCCCGTATTATCTTTTTGCGTGTTTTCTCGCTTACCAAGTGTCATGTTGCGGTATGAGTGGTGTTTTCGGGATTGTGAAATAGTACTTTATTGATATGCAAAAAATCTTTTTGCTCTTTAATGTCTCTTGAAAGGGACCGACAACTGTTTTTTTTTTTTTTTCCAACCCAGTTTTTTTCAGCCGGACAAGAAGCTTCCCCTTCGTAGTGTTCGTAGCCGCCGTTGTTGGTCCCAAAAGTACCTAATTTCAAAAGCAGTATTTTTTTTATCTAGAAGGCTCTGAACACGGGTGAGCCCTTTCATCTAGCAACGCTGAGAATTGATAGCGACACCAGTAGCCTTTCTGGCGATTTGTGCATGCTGTCGTTCTGCTTTCGCAGGAGTTCATGTAACTATGCTTAACCACATTTATTCAGAGCTTTACAACTATTTTTTAAAATAACAAGCCGTTACAATGATACAATGAGGCTTTATACAGCTTCTATGTATTTGTACCGCATTGCGTGCGCCTGCGCCCAAGGTTGTTGCGCCTGTGTCGTGGATGGCTTGTCCCGTCGTCGCTATTCTCTTGACACACGAGCCAAACCAAGTTACCTTACTTAGGAAAGACAGGGAAGTTAGCTAATTTTCAGATTGGCTGGCTTCCCTGTGCTACAGAAAGAGGAAATGAAAATTAATGGGACTGATGAAAAAGTTTATTGTAGCGGAATTTCGTTGTAGTGAAATTTCATCTATAGACTGCGAAATTCGGTTAAAGCTGATTATTGGTTAGTTCTTCGGTCCCAGCAAGCGCATGCATTAACCTCTCATCAATTAAGACGTACGTGGCTATACACCGAGTGCGAGTATTTTCTCGCGTATACTACGATCGAAAGCAGGGTGTCGGCGTTCCACCACAAAAAGTTCCACTTTGTTTCTGTGCTGGAGCAAAAAATAATAATATTCCATAATGGTAAATAACGGTTTTTATTTATATGCAAGATTTGAAGTTAAACTAACGGGGACACTCCTCTTAAAAAGTGAAGAGTAAAACACATTTTTTCGAGAAGCGGAAGTAACTGTACAACGAATTCCTACCAAGTAGCACAAGCCAGTACTCTACTAACTCATACTGGTATTCATTTTCTCAAAAGTCTGCAACGAATTTTTTTAGCAGGCTCAATGCTTTAAGTTAAAGGAGCGAGCATTATCTCAGAAGCAGCACATCATCGATTGTTTCTCTTATGTGCGAGACCACGTCTGATAAAACAAACCAGTACCAAGAATGCTCTCTTCACACTGGCCAGCATGACAGGCACATGGAAGTGCTCTTGCATTAATACAAGCATCTCTGGTCACCACTGTTCGTTTTTCACACAATTTTGGCACACCTATACTCAGGAATCACTGCCTGAGAGACACGCTATTACTGCACTGTGAGGTATGCATTATTGCTCACGTTGCTTGATCTCGGTAGTTTCAGATTGCGAAGTTTTTTTGTGAACGAAAGAAAAAAAGTTTAAAAAATTATGGTTACACACTGGAACGAAATAATAGATAGTGTAGCAGCATGTCATTTTATGGCTTTATCTGCCTTTAATCTACGGTTGTGTTAACTGCGAACCTTCGGAGTGTCTTGGCTATTGAACGTGACGACAGCGACCGCAGTTTCCAGTGCAGCTGTTGCGACAAAAGGTAGTTTGTTTTTAATCTGTGCACGCTGTGCTGGCCTTGCGCATGCCTTCAGAACAGTGTCGTCGCTATCTTTGTTCGCATTGACACGAACAAAGATAGCGAATTGACGCGGTTTTGTTCGCAGCATTGTGGCAAGCAGTATTGGGTCGTGTCGGTGCGCATTAGACGCACGCATACTTTCGTGATCGCCCATGATTGCGTCTGACGCAATTGCATTTGTAATCGAAGTGATGCGCCAAAATGCAGTTATGCTTGTATTTCATGCGTGCTGGCTGCGCGTGCGCCTTCATAACACTGTGGATGTCATTCAGGATCACAAGGCCAGTGACAACGAGCGGTAGTTTTGTTTAGAGCGCAATGTCAAAAATCATTGTGGGAGTTCTCGAAGAACGATGCTGCCGTAGCTCGCACATGCACAGAACCCACCGATGGTAGATGAACAATCTGTTGCCGAGCATCTCAATGGCAAAACATTTACCGTCATGTGCGTGTGGTGGCAGAAAGCGTGTCTTCATTGAAGGTACGGGTGTTGCGATGCCGCCATGTACTGTGGAAGTCACAAGCCGTCGAGAAATGGCTAAGTTGGTAACAGAATTTCACAACAATCATAGGCAAGTTCCTTTTTCTTTGCTGGTACTCGCGAGAACTTCGAAGTGGATGTATGCAGGAAAAGCATTTGTTATGATGAGACATTCACATTGTTTTTATGGGCAGCTTACGAGGAATCAAAAGTTATTCATTTTTTTCTATCATACTTTCCCATTATACAAACACTTTGTGCAGAACCTTCCAAGTGGAAAATAAGCTATTCTGTGTTATGCTTTGCAGAAAAAAATACTGATTTCTGTGTAAGAAAGTTTAAAAGTAAGAGTAAATTGCCCGTTGTACACTTGTATATATTGAGGGGAAATCCCTAATAATCACAAACGTACAACAGACACCTGACAGACATAGCACAGCAGTAGATATTTCTTGTGACCTTGAATTATTGCATGGAAAAATTTAGTACTTAGACTTTTCATTTATCATAAGGGGGCTCCTAATCATTTAGGCACTATATCCTTCCATCATATCTCAAATAAATAGTGTACTTGTGGTTTTATTCTCCATGCAGTGCAACGATGAGAAGGAGCGGCTGAGCGTCACAAAGCTCCTCGCCCGAATGTTCTCTGACAAAAACTCTGACCTCGCAGCGCAAAACCCGCCTCTTTGGAACTGCTTTCTTGGCAGGTGAGATCACCTAACAGTAAGGTTTCACTTGTGGTCCGAGCATCTTAAGTTTGGTTACATGCTCAAAGATTTTCTTCACCTGATTTGCATACTTGAATGTCATATTAAGGCTGGAGATTCCAAACGGCTTATCTCAGTCTTGTTACATGAGACAAGTGCCTTTATAAACATTTTGTCATTTAAGATGATGTGTCATGTAATAGTGATGTGCTTGGTAGTGCATCATAATAGTGCATCAGCCTGTACACAGGCTGTTGTGCAGGCTGATGAGGTTGCCTTGCTTGGCGTGATGCCAACATTGCAACGATGGCCATAAGAGCAGTCATTGCTTTTCTACGAGCCATTGAACTGGATGTGCGTTTGTAGCACTGCACTAACCTGTTGGGACTGAGCATACCTCCTTACCTCCCCATCGTCATGCATCGCTCTTTTTCTTCCCCATTCCCCTGCCCCAGTGTAGAGTAGCAGGCTAGAGCATACTATTGCTCAGGCTGACCTCTTTGCCTTTCTGTAAATAAACTTCTCTCTTGTAGTCTACTATAAATTATAGGGGAACCCATGTACAAACTTGGCCAAACATTAAGCTTTGTACATGCTTCATAAAATTCTTAGTATTCAGTTTATTCTTTTTGTTTTTGAAGCATTATTTTCCAAGGTACCTCAGTTTGTTTTTGCCTCGCCTTCTCTCTCAGGTTCAACGACATAAGCGAACATGTTCGAATGCGATGCGTCCAGTACTCCATGCACTTCCTGCTGAACCACCCCAAGCTGCGGAATGACATCACGGGTAGGTGGTGCTCCTCATTTGAAATCAAGCCTAAAGTTTGAAACAGTTTTTCTTTGTAGGCATCTATATGGTTGCCGTCGATGCATGCCTTTTTGTGTAGGGCTAAGTAGTGACATGACACACGTTGAATCAATTGAAGGTGTAGTTTATCATAATGTTCTGCATATCAATGAAATTGCATGTTGACACTGTTTAAATAAGACTCTAATGAAGTAAATACAGTTAAAACTCAATGTAATGAATATTGCTTGATTGAAATGTCCTCTGTAGCAAAAGAAGGTTTTCCTGTGGTGGGCAGAAATCGTCATGGCAAAGCGATACCGTGTTCATTACAGATGTGTCATGCTGATCGTGTTAGCATTTCTCTGGCTCCTTCAGAAGACACTGTGCTTAATTTTTACTGATGAGGAGCTGTGTGGGCTCTAGTAAATACTGTCAATACCTATTACGTTGCGGGAACTACAAGAAAGCGTCTCCGCTCGCATTTTCATTTTGCACGTTTTCTCTCTTGCCAAGCTTCTTCTCGGAGCAAGCAGAGTGTTTTTGGTGTCATGAAAAGGAATTTACTGATTCAAGAAAAGTTATGGACCATCTCCTCGAAGGGAACCGCGATGGGATACGGTGTGCACGGAGTTGACTCAGTTGAAGCGGGCGTCGACGCAGATGCTGGAAGAATGGTTTGAAGCGAAATGCGGTTTAGCATTTACTTGAGTAAGCGTTTGTTTGAAACGCAATCACAGTCGAGCCCACATATAAATGGCCCCACTTAAAACGAACTTTCACTTAAAACGAACAATATCCGCGTAACCGTAAAAATATACATTTGGTTCAATGGCACAAAATCGCACTTACAACGAACGTCTCCGAGCGCCGCTGATCGATTACAGCGAACGGAGTCAGTAGTGTGCCGACTTCCCGGGAAACCAATTTCGACCACCCATCAGGCATCGGCGAGGTGCCCATACATTTTTATTGTTAAACGCCGACCCTGCCTCCGCGACCCTCTAGTTGCCGCTCTTCCCAACCCATGAAGTTTCTCCATGCCCCGACTGCTTTTTGTTACGCACCCCTCCGTCCTTTGTCTCCCTGCTACTCTGAGCACCCCGCATCACCAGACGAGGCCCATGTTTTCACACTGCCACCGATCTTTCGAAGACCGGTCGGCCGTCTACCCTGTTTTTGATTACTGGTACTGTCGCTGGCGTCGCCGGCCTTGAGTGACCCGACCATTTGCCAACATCGTCGGCCACCGACTCTGGTGATTTGCGATTGGTTTCGTGTTTAGGACTTGTTCTCGCTCACTTTGCACTCAACTTCCGCGCGCGTGCAGAAGTGCGAAAATGGCTGTTAATTTGCGCGGAATGAATCGCGAAGTATCGAAGTTCGTGGGGCCACGCAAACCCGCCGGCGCAACAAAACGATTTTTTCACCATAGCCGCCGATTCTTTGAACACCGCCGCGCGCACCAATCTTGGCGGCCATGCTTTGACTTCTGCGTGCGCAGGCACTCTTTTCAAGTTTTTCTACGTGCGAGTTTCGCGGACTTTTTAAGCAAGCTACCCAACCTGCCTCCTTCTTGTGTGTTTTTGTTTTCAAGGTCGCCCTCCCCTCTCTTTATTGCAACTCCTTGCCCTTCTCTCGCAAATCTGCTTACCTCTCTAGATCGCAACCCCTTCACCCGTCTCCACCGCTCCGCTACGCCAGCCACGCTGGCTCAGTTTCTTTTTCTGACTGGAAACGGGCCCACAGCTGTTCTACGCGTTCTGGCATGTGTGTTGCATGTGCGCGTCTTGCTCGCTCTTGGTGTGCATGTGTGGTCATGATGGCCGACATAAGGACTATCACGCTTTTTCCTACCGCTCAACAAAACGTCGAGAGTGTGACCGCTTGGCTTGAGCGTAATCTGCACGTTAGGTGCCGCTTTGGGGAGCGCTCGCTCATAGTTGTTGACCACCTAGCAGCCAACCTGCCACTTCGGGCGTCCCAGTATTCAGCTGTGGAGATGGTGAATATTTCGTGGGCGGCGATGACGGCTACATGCGCGCAAAACTGTTTTTGCGAGGCCGACTTCGTCGACGTCAGGCCCGCTGCCGAGCCTGAAGCTTCCGAACTGCGTCGTCGACTCCGAGCTCGGAGGGAAAGTGGGATATCTGTTGCGATGGTTTAATTACGGCTGATGATGATGCCGACACTGCAGAACCGTGCACAAATTGGGGCATTGTGAATGATGTACGTGGCGCGAGCGATTTGGAGGAATTTAATTGCGATAACGACGAAACTTTGGAGCCAGTGCCTCATGCAGCTTATGCCACGGACCTCGGTGAACGAGCACACTGCCGTTTTAAATGAACTCGAGACCGCCCTTATCGTTCCTGCTCCTCGAAACACGTGCATCACGAACTTTTTTCGGCAAAAAAAGTTTGTGTTTTATCTCGCAACTTTTTTAAAAGCTGTGTTTCATTTACTATGAACTTTGGGATACAGCGAACGAATGCCGCGTCACGCGCAGGTTCGTAATAAGCTGGCTCAACAGTACATGGGAGGCAGGTTGGGTTTCGTGTCAAGTTTTATCGCAGATAAACAAGCCAGAAGAGTAGACAGACTTAGTTACGCATCCGCAGTAGCTGTATGGACACAGCCTGCTAGCCATTTTCAATGACAGGCCGCATTCGTACGGCTGCTGTGGTGGTGCAACTAGATCTATCTAGTGTTTCCATTCAACGTGTGGTCGAGCGTTGCGGGTGGTAGAGAGGGTGAAGCGAGAAACAAGTGTGTTGCAATTGGGCGGAGGGGCCAGCAGCTGCTGCGGGTGAGAGTGACGTCAACGCGCAGCTGCGACTTGACCTACTTGGAACCGCTCCAACACCTGCGGCAAGGGGATTCGTGACGACATACGGGACAGCGTTACACAGGCTAGTCAAAGAACTGCTTCGCATCTGATAGTTTAGAGGGCACTTGAGTTTCACTTTCAAAAGTAGGTCCCGATAGCGCAATTGAGCCTCATGCACATTGCCGTCTCAACTGCTAACCTGCTTCGGTTCTTGGTGCATGCCTCAACCATGCCGTGAGACACAGCGAAAGAACAATTGAGAGGCTTATACACGTTCATCTGTACCTGTGAGTACGTTTCGTCCGTCATATTTCGTTCTGCTTGCCATTCTGCACGTAACCTTCCGATTTGTTGCTATCACGTTCATTGATTCATCTTTGTGGCAAAGCTGTGGCTTTATATATAATGCCCCCGATATTTAAGCCATCATGCATCCCTGTTTCGAAGCCTGGCTGGTTACAAACATCTTCAGGAATTATTGTGCAGCTCACGTGTTTCTGTTACGCACCGACATGTGCCTATTAATGCTCCGGAATGAATAATGGAAGTTCGCTAGATCGATCAAATCTCAGGATCACCATCTAGTGAATTAAGTGGGCGAGTGCGAAACCAGGAAAGATTTATCAGTGACTCACAAAACCCTGAAAAGGGGCCGGTGGAACCCTGAGGTTCCACGGAAGCCATTTAGAGAACCCCTGGTCTGCTCTTATTATAACGGACCCACATACAACAGACTTTCAGATACAACAGACCATGATAATGATTCACATTCGGCCCAAATTTAGTCTGTGGAGTAAGTTCACTTTTAATGGCCCAGGATAGAACGGACTATCGCCTACAGTGGACGAAATTAGCGGCACTTTTCTTCGAAATTGGGCGCATAAAGCGTACTTCTGTTGCGTCATTGTATCCATATTCGTACTTCTGTTGGGTTATTGTATCCCGTCACATTATTGTATCATATTGTACACTAGAGCCTCTTGCACTGCATAATCACTTCCATGCTCTCGCTGTATGCCATGTAAAACGGGGGCTCGAGGCTTCTCAGGTGGATAAATCCACTTTTTCTCGAGCCCTCCTGTTCCACAACACACACACTTGTGGACGAAATAAAGTTTTGAAGTTTGAAGTTTGCTGAACAGGGTCTGTCTTTGCATTAATAGCTCGTGTGACGTAGGCTGCAGCAACAGCAATGACATTTCACAAATGAGCTAGATTTTCACCATTACGATACCTCATATGTTTTGATAAGGTTCTCAAAACTAGAGCTGCACGTCAACATAGCTAATATGTTCATTTCAGAACCCTTTTACAGCCACTGCGACTTCCTCTGTTGCAGTCGCCACTTGTAACCATGCGAGAGGCGCCCCAACACACTGTTCTCGAAGGCGTATTGTGCGCCTGCTGCGCTAGTTTTCACTTGATCATAGAGGTTGGTGGTGTGCATAGAGCTTCCTAAAATTGTGGCGCGCTGTTAGCTGGGACGACTGGGTGGAGCTACGCGTCGTTACGTCACTCGACGCCAATTGCATTTACAAACATAGAGTAGGTCTTTACATTAAACATAACATAGCACAATCTGTTATATGATATACTGCTGTGTTTGAATTGTTTTGAACCTAGCACGAACTTCACTGCTTTGACTACTCGCAGCTAAAAGCGAACCCATCAGCTTTTTGGAGCTTTGATCATGCGATCATAGATGGTGCAGCTTGTCTAGCACTTCGCGGCGCATTGTGTTGCTGGTTTTGTTTCTAGAATAGAGTTACGCTATAATTTAGTGAGCAAAACATGCTAACGCAAGGAATTTACACTATAATGAAGTGAATGAGCTCTTTAATACCATCAAACTAATTGTTTTTCTCTTTAGTGCCTCTTAATTATGGAACTTATTTTTATTCATTCTTGTGAGAAGCAGAGCCCACCCTGATAGTGCGCGCCTTTTTTTTTTCCCCCAGAGTCACTGCGGCAAAGGCAACATGATCCGGCAGAGTCTGTGCGATACGAGGTGGTGATGGCCATCATTAGCGCAGCCAAGAAGGACTTTGGCTCGGTTACTGAGGAGCTGCTCAATTTTGTTAAGGAGCGCACGCTGGACAAGAAGTTCAAAATCCGCAAGGAGGCCCTCATGGGGCTGGCCCACCTCTACAAGCAACACATGAGCAGCCCCGACCTTCCAGCGTCCACGTTAGAGTGCATCTCCTGGATCAAGAACAAGGTCGGTAAAAGGACCACTTCTCGGACCTGTAATCTGCGGCATCCTGTTGCACAAAACGTAGTCATGGTCCATAATGCGGTCATAACATTGATGGACAAGGACATTCAAAGGAAAAAAAAAATTGTATAGCTTGCACTAGTGGCACTAGCAGTGATACTACCGCTGCGCCAAACTGCGCCGAATCGCCCTAGCTGCTACAGGCTGCTACATTTCCTTCAAATTTGGCAAGTCTGCACCCAACCAGCGCCAAAGGGCATGCTTTGACTTTTAGAAACGAAACTACTTGAAGTTCTCCCGTTGAAAATGACATCGCGATGCATCTGCGTAAGACACAGCCAAATGTCACTATTGGGACCTTGGATGGTTGGGACGCAGTGAATGCTCGATTTTTCGGACTTTCTATGGACCGGGAAATCGCCCAAAAAGTATTCATGACTTTCTATTCCGCTCAAGTAATCAAATCGCCAAAGCCACGTCTGAAATAGCTTCATTGCCTCCTAGAGTGCACTCATCAGGCGTTTCGGTGCATGCTCAATTTGTCGTAAATACATTCAGAGCCTGCCGACGTCCATTTGCAAATATGCGCCGCATGATGAGCGCCTCCGATGCCAGCAAAGCGTGGCATAAGTTGCAGACTTATCACATGGAGCGTATAGAAACGATGACACAGTACGTAAAGGATGAGGCAGAACAGAGGAATACTTGTCCGGACCTTCGCAATGCGTGTGTGCACTTAGAAGATGTGCCACTGTACGAAAATTTCCGGTGACACGTAGCGCTTGCTATCACATGAGACCGATCGTTCCTAGTTGTGTGCAGCACATTGCTTACACGGCTGACGCCGTTCCTACCGGAGTGCTTTCGTACGCACGTTCTTGTCACAAAAAAGTGTTCTTGATGCTCACTCTGTTCCTGATTGCACATGGGTGCGGCAATGGTGAGCTGCTTTCATTCGTGAAGGCATCATGTCTCTGCGGCGCATTTAGGCGATTCGCACAGAAAGGCAGCGTGGACGGTGGCGTGCGTGAGTGAATAAAAGCGGGTAGTACGCCAACAACTATGCAACATGCGGTAACAAGCAGTTAGCTGAAGATGCTTAATATAAAGTGATTTAATCTTACTGGCGTGTTTGCCGCATTGCCGCCATCACGCCTCCAAGCATTTTCGGTGCTTATCCGTTAGACATCACCTCCCTCCGCGATGATACCGGCCCCTTCGATTTTTTTTTTTTTTGCTTCACCCCATAGTACTTGCGCATTGTAGCAAAGCCGACTTTCGGACATTACTGTAACGTCGCACGACCTTTGAAAGCGCTCATTTAAAGGGCCACTCACCAAGTTTGACAATTTTGAGCTGACAAGGCAATGCATAGACGAGGCGTTCATGATCACGTCTGCCAAACTTTGCAACGCTACGCGCCGCAGAAATGGATCAAACTTCAAGATGAAAGCTGCTCCCCCTCCCCTCTGCCAGCGCACGCGTAGAGAATGAGGGCATGACGTAGGCGTACACGGCAATGCAGCTACGTTGGTCCTAAACGTAGACGAGTCTGCTCTGATGTCAACAGTATACCACGTGACATGGCTAAAATTATTTAACACAACATGCGTAGTTTATGTATTTGTTGCTTTAAGAGATTAATAAAACTTGAAATAAATAATGAGGCACAATCAAAAATTGTGCTCGTTTTTTTTCCATTTGTTCCCGTGCAATGCTACGAGACGTGGGGCCAATGTGTCAGCGTTCCGCATGCGTTCGTGTCCCCGCGGTCAGCGCATTGAGCAGACGATCTCCGTGGAACACTCCTACGCGTTCCCGTACTCATTGTGCTCATCTACTCTACCGCGTCTAAGCCAGCGTTTCCCAACCATCCCGCAGAAACAGGCAGAAGACCACAAAATAACGCTGGTCAACAAAGCAACGTCGCTCGCGTGCTCGGGGGTTGGACTTGTTTGGGCACGTCATGCGCACGTCACCTCTTGGTCGGATGCCGGAGAGGGTGGGGAAGAAATTTGGCTTGTGAAGGCTAAGCAGAGGAGCAGCAAGGGTTTCGAGCTCACCTCCTCTCACCCTTGCTTCGCGCCGCTTCAAAAGCCTGTTTTCTCCGCTCGTAATGAACCGATTCGAAAAATGTTTGTGGCAAAACGTTCCTCATCGGACACCCAACAACTTCCACTGTCTAACTAAAATTCGGCTTGGGCACAGGTGAGTGGCACTTTAAGTCTATGAGGTCATAGACACAGCAAAGGTAGGAACTTTAGGTAAGGCTGTTTCATACGTAGAATGTCGGCTGAAAGCCCCAAAAAATCGGATGCCGAAGACTTTCAGTGTCGAAAATGTCAAATGTTCTTATCTATACACGTTGAGAGGGCTTGTGATGGTTTCGTGAAATCGTCTGAATTTTCAAGCATGTCTGAAAATTTCGGCTTTCGAAAAATCAACAGTCAAGATCTTCAGTCAAGTTAATGAAGTGCTATGGTTTAAAATTTTATCATTGGCTTTGTGTATTAAATATCATCAGGTTATCTGTCGGCGATATAATTGCTCTATTATGCTCGAATAGCGTGCAGTACATTGTAATTTTATGAACACAGTATTCAAAAACAGCAGTGTTCATGTGTGCCATGAACACAGTATTCAAAAACGGCAGGAAAGGGTGTATGGAACCTTGTGATGAAAAAAATCCGTAAAGAGGGGTTGGTGTCGGACCAACATTTCAACTAGAAAAGTTGTCTTTCTCAAGGCCAAAACAGAGCAGTTTGGTTCTGAGAAAGACAAGACCACTTGTCGAAACGTCGGCTTGACTCAACCCCTGTTTACGGATTTCTTGGTGGACACAATAGGTGTCTTAAAATTGACTCTAGCAATACTATTTGCTCCGAAAGCCAGTTTTGCTGCTCCAAAACGCATTTTGTCTGCTCCAAAAGCTGTTCCAAAGCAGCCCAAGTCAGTAGCATCACTGCACTAGGCTGAAACCATCAGCGTAGCTAGTGGTCAACCTAGCCAAGGTTTGCTAGCAATGGTAAGCTCTTGCTAGAGGTATGAGTTGTTTGCTAATAATGCTTAGTATGGCTAGACATCGCTAGACATGTCACGTAACCAGCTGTTACATTGTTTTTGGTGGGAACATGTCACATGACTAGCTTTTGTACTATGTTGGGGGATTTTAGTTGCATGACGAAATGTTACAGGATTATTTGTCATGCAAGTCTTGTTACAAGGTGACAGTCACATGTTCTAGATGTTATGCAATGTAATGGGATTTTAGTCTCTTGACTACTGTATATACTTGTGTAAGGGCCGCACTTTCTTTTTTTTTCAAAAATTTTGCAAGGTGCGGTTCTTACACGAATCAGGCCGATAACAGCTCACCAAATGTCTGTACTGTTTATGCAACAGCAGCAGAGTGCAATAGACTCACAAATGACATGCCAGGAATATTTTTATTCAGATTCCATTTCGCTGTCCCTGTCCTCGTTCTCGAAGCAGCTCGCCTCGGCCGCCGCGTCCTCCCAGAGACGGTCATCTTTGGTGCCGTTCATGCAGTACGAAATTCCTGTTACCTTGAAGCTTTTCGCAACTACTTCTTTTGGCATGGCACGCCACGCATTCAAAATCCATTCACACACCTGTTGGAACGACGCGTGCTTCAGCCGCCCTTTAGGGGTCATCTCATGGACGCCTCCAGCCATCCATTCAGTGTAACATCGGTGAAATTCCACTTTAAATGGATGGT
Source organism: Rhipicephalus microplus (assembly GCF_043290135.1). Taxonomy (NCBI): domain Eukaryota; kingdom Metazoa; phylum Arthropoda; class Arachnida; order Ixodida; family Ixodidae; genus Rhipicephalus; species Rhipicephalus microplus. The sequence goes on along the minus strand of NC_134701.1, from coordinate 267,925,013 downwards.
TAATGCATACGTCAAGCGGCTGCGGCACACTCGTCAGGCCTCCGGAAATAACGGCCAAGTCCGTACGTGTTGTGGCAAGTCGGTTCTTGACGCGGTCGGTCAAGTTGCCTCTGAAACTGTCCAAAACAAGGGGGGGTTTTCCGTTGTAACAGCCCTCCAGGTCTAGTTGCCTCTGAAACTGTCCAAAACAAGGGGGGGTTTTCCGTTGTAACAGCCCTCCAGGTCTGTTTGCCCAGGCGGTCTTATCCATTGAACGACCAGTTCCTCGGACATCCAGCCCTTCTCTTGAGCACGTATGACGATTCCCTGAGGGAACTTCTTTTTTGGGAGAGTCTTCCTTTTAAATACCACGTACGGCGGAAGCTTCCTGCCGTCTGCCGTGACGCACAACATCACAGTGCACCTTTGACGTTCTGCACCGGTCGTGCGCACAGACACACTTTTCGCACCTTTCAAATCCACTGAGGTGCTTTCCGGTGCATTGAACCACACAGGTGTCTAGTCCGCATTCTCTATTTGATTTGAGACATGTCGTATTCATGTTTCCTCCTGAGAGCATTCACGAAGCGATGAAACTTTATGACATGGTCTTCGTACTCGTGCGGCAGTTTTTGGCAAATCGTTGTTCGGCACCGAATAGAAAGCTGGTTACGGTTCATAAACCGCGTAGCCCAGCCCCGACTTGCCTTGAATTGTACTGGGGGTATTTCGATATGGCGAGCGATGTTGAGGGCTTTGACGCGTATCATGTCGGTTGAAACGGCGTTGCCGTTCCATCGTGTGTCGACGACGTAGTTGAGGAGCTCGCTTTTGAGTTGCGGGTACTTGCACTTTTTCCCGCAAAACGCCTTTCGGCTCCTGTTAGTAGCAGCGAGGGCATCTTTTTGCTTCATCCAGTAACTGACTGATTGATGTCACTGATTGCTTTCTATGCCGTCTACTTTGTGCAGTGTTTCTAAGCGCCTTTGTGCCACTTGGACCATGGGCAGCACATTGCAACTCATATTGGGTTTTGCAAGCTTGCGACCAAGCCTGCAAAACCTGGCCACAAAGTGCGGGCTATTCTCCTGCCATTTTTGTCGCTTTTACAGGGTTTTCACATGTCTACATCGTGATAACTTTTTTCCAGTGCAGAATAGTTTAGTTGTCTCGTTAGTCTAGTTGTTAGTGTCAACATAAACTCGCTGTTGATTGTAGCAGATCTTCAGTGATAATCATGGCTATTGTTTCACATCATGAACCATAGATATTGCTACGATTGGCAGGTGCTGCACGTTTACTACCAGACGGCCCTGGAAGACCGACTTCTTGTCGAGCGCATTCTACACACGTGCTTGGTGCCCTACCAGCTGCCTGTGGAGGAGCGCATGCACAAGCTGTACCAGCTGTTTGCCACGGTGGACGACCACGCGGTGAAGGCATTCAACGAGCTCCTCAAGTGCCAGTGCGCTGTGCGGCAGCAGATGCGCACCGTTCTCGAGGCCCTGCATCTTCCGGCAGGGGAGGAGCGCGAGCGGCAGTTGCTGGCGCGTGTGGCCCTGCTCTCGCGCAACCTGCCCGACTCGGTCAAGGCCCAGGAGTACCTCATGAAGTTCTGTGCCGTGCTCGAGGGCAACCAGCGACTGCGCATCCACATGAACAATGTTCTCCAAGGCGGTGGCTCTTGTGTCGAAGCTGAGCGCAGCGTGGTGCGTATTGTGTTCCTTCGCTATTCCGGATGTCTGCTTGTACTTGTTTAATATGTGGTACTTGGATGAAACCATTGGCAGCAATACGAAATATTGTCAAGCAGCTCTGTCTAAAACAAATCTCAAACTCTCCTTATCCAGCAGGTTACTACCATGAAGTTTAGTCCTCTGGGGGCCAGGACAGTGAAAAGATTAAAAACGATGGAGGGGGGGATAAAATCTCTCTTTGCGAATTTAAAAAATGCATTTCCCATATCTAATGGATTGCATACTGCTCAACCCCTAATGAAGGTAGCATGAAAAAAAAAAACAGCAGTGTGAAACTTAATCTGGTCTTTTCTGTTTATTTTATTTTTGCTTTTGCAGTATGCCACTAGTTTTGCATGAGCCAACTAGCCTGAAAGAGGGCCCTATTCCATATCCTGGACATACAGTGGAACCCCGATTATGCGACTTTTAGGGTACCGCGCAAAACCGTCATATAACCCGTGTGTCGTATTATAGAAAGACAAAGATTATAGGTAGTGACACTCAGCCTCGCCCATAATAACTGCTTCAGATTGTCTGAATAAGTGCATAGCACGACCTTGTGCCTCTGCTTGGAAGGTAGAATAAATTATACCTGCCAGTGGCAGCTAATAGCAGCATTACTGAGTTGAAGCAGGCGCGAGCAAAATTTTCTTTTTTTCAACTTTAAAAAATTGAATCTAATGCGCATTTTTCTGCCAATAAATAAAGTTAGAAATGTGGCTGTGCGGGAAAACAAAACCGAAACCGCGTTGCCAACAGCTTGCCATCAGAATAGTCAGACACAGTGTCATAGCTATCACGTAATGACGACAGACCACGAATTTGTGTCCAACACGTAGAATGCCTCCGTGCGTGGCTTAACTGTGCACTTAATTTGTTGTCTTGTGAAGTGCAACTATCCCGCTGTTATTATAAACGTTGACACCAAGTGAAAGTAGTTTTGCACAGTGAAAACAGCTACGTAATGACTTTTTTGAGTGCGCAAGCCGGTGACTGCGAGTGTGACAAAGGCAGGAGATCAGCTGTATGCTGACCAGGAAAAGTTTCCACGGACCGCTTTTCGGCCGGCTGAAGCTACTCTGTGGGGATAGACCGTGGCTAGGTAACGACTCCGGATACGTACGCACATAATCGAGGCGTATAAAGAAGCGCATGAACTTCTGGGAGAATAAATTTTCCATTCTAAGAACACATCCGTCTCACTCTACTTTTCCAATCGTCAACCTAGGGAAACGCAAGATCATATTTAGCACTGGTGAATATTTGGTCGACGTTTATTTGAGTGAAGGTGGTTTTTGGTTCTTTCCTTCGGGCAGAATCTGAGAGTCCACGTAAGATGCGAGGTCGGCGTGCAACTGCAACGTATAACCGAGGTTTTGAATACGTTACTTCCATGGGGATTTTGCTGGGCTCAAATCGATTCGGCGTAAAATGCGGGTCGTCGCGAATCCAGGGGAAGTATATTCAAAGTTCCACTGTAGATGATTTTCTGTGGGGGATTTGGTGTCAGAACTTGAGAAACATATCGATATGAATCTCCAGAATGACTCTTAATGAATTTTGATCCCAGAATCTAAAGATGTTTCACAGTTTTCAACACGTGTAAACCGCATAAGATGCTTCACCAAAAAAAAAAAGAGAGAGAAAGAAAACGAAAAAGAAGAAGGAGGATTTGAGACCAGTGATACAGCTTACCCAGACAAAGCACTATAATCGCAACAGCTGAGTAAATAATGCAAGTACCTTTTATCAGTGTCACAAATATTTCATTCCTTGTGAACCTGCAGGCCGCATGTTTGAGACACGTGGTCTGAAAGTTCTGTGGTTTTAAATGCCAAAACCACAATGAGGTATGTCGTAGTGAGGGTCTGTGAAGTAATTTTGACCCCGCAATGTTCTTTAATGTGTGTATAAATTTAAGTACACAAATGTTTCTGCATTTTACCCCCTATTGAGATGCAACCACATTGGCCGGGAATCGGACATACATGCTTAATCTCAGCATAGCAACATCCTAGCAACACAGCTACAGCGGTGGGTCACATAAGGCAGTTTTGAGAATGGAAAAACTCCATCAGGCACATCTCGTGCGCAGAGTATTGATTCTTGGTGCTTTAATGTTGGTGGTTATAGCCTGTGGCTACACTCACTGTCTACACTAAAAAGCAATTAGTATTTTCTAGTCTAGTGAGACGGGCATTTTAGGCATGAAGTGAATAGTGATTTTGGTCAAATAATTTCAAGTGAAATTCAAATAGTATATATCACATATTATAAAGAAAAATTTGCATACTTGTCATGGCCCAACTAACCTGCACAGTATTCTGTTGAAACTAGAACAAGGCCTGTGCAAATGCCATTTCTTTTGGTTCAAACGAAGTGGACACAACTTTGAGTAGTAGCAGGATTTGACTTTCAGTAGAATGCAAGTGATAGCCTGTGAAATGCGTTACATTTTGAAATTTATTATACCATATTTACTCGTATAATCCTCGCACTTTTTTTGCCGGAAAACCGATGAAAAGTTGGGGGGATGCGAGAATTACACGGGGAAAACTTTCTACGAAAACGTACAGAGCGAAAAAGAAAACGAAGTGGCCGCAAATCGGGATTCTCACACCGACAACTAACAGCAAGCTTTAAAAAGTACTAATTAAAACTTACCTCAACAATAAAAGCAGAGGTTCAACCCAAGACAAGATTTAATTGAGACACAAAAAGTGGAAGCGAATAGTCGAGAATTAGAACACTATATGCAAAGCTTGCGGACGGTGCAAGCGTAACGGTAGGGTTCGTCGCTCAACGGGAGCCCTCAAAAGGTAAGCGTGGGACGTCAGTATTGGGCTGATGGCTACTTAACAGAATTGTTCGCAGTTTCCTTCTTGAAAAATAAAGTTTACCATCAATCCCAAGGGCCTACCGGCGGCCCTATTGCCGTTCTTTAGTGCATTATCTATCACTTGCAACTTGAAAGCAGCCGTACAACTTCAGTATCGCCTCATAACTTGACAAGGTTATCGACGCAACATACAAAACACGCCGCAACGCGCACTGGCCACTTCGGCTTGGCTTGAGTTGGATTGAATCTCTGTGCAATAGTACGCTTGATGCTTAAGAGATGGCACCAGATGACGTGCGCTATCATCAGTGGCTAGAAAGAGCAGACGACATTATTGCAGCAGTTTCCGGGGGTGCGATAATTACTCGAGCAAAAAAAGAAATCGTATTTTTGTTGGGCGATGTGGGGGGTGCGAGAATTGTGCGAGTGCGAGGATCACACGAGTATATACGGTACTTGGGGCATATATGCTGGTGTAACGAGCTTTTAAACTGTGAAGGTAAAACCTCCATTTAACCCTAAAGTGGGGCTTAGCGGCAGTGCCGGATTTCTCTCGAATACATGCGAGCCTATATAGGTCTATTTGTTCATTTCAAATACTTTGAAATTTCTGGTAATTTAAATTCAAATTGGAGTGAATTCAAATACTGTAGTATTCACTTGAAGCAATAGAATATTCGGACTAGCCTAGTATTTGCATCTTAGCAATGTCAGCGCTGCTGCTATATCTAGCACTAAAGTTACGTGTGCACATTAACAGTAAATATAAAAACAGAATGACTGCCTTCGTGCTCTGTGCTTGCAAGCTTTGGCAGTTAAATTTGTATGCGTTACTTTATTTGTGGGTATAGATGGGTATTTGTGAAAACCCTCTGTCAATGCTTGGTCAATTGACGCTATGAATTACATAGTTAATCCAGACAATGCAGAAACGGGATGCTGAAGAGACCACACAGCACAGACGCCTGAGTTGTGTGGTTTTGCGCTTTGAGCAGTGTGTGTGTTTATGCACTGTTTGGATTAACTATGTGTACGTACCAAAAAGCCCGCCCAGCCGCCCCTTTCAAGTCGAATGAATGAGCAAATCTCTTTCTCTTCTGGCCACCGCTTTGTAATTCTGCATTTGAAGCTGCACCACAACTTCAGACACTTTGTAATTCTGCATTTCTCGCTTTGTATTTAAGCGAGAGGTATGTCTTATACTCTTCCAGAAAGAAGTGTTGAAGAGTCTTGGCTATCCAGTGCAGACCAACAGCTTCTATGTGATCATCAAGCAGTTGCTAGAGCGGGTGGCACCGGTGATGGTCGACAGCGCTGGCGTCAAGCAGATCCTGTCCTACGTGCGTGACTCACTCCTCGGCCAAGGCGACATCGACATCCAAATGGGCGTCACCAACTCAGCACTGCGCGGGCTGCAGCTGCTGCACGTACGTACGCGCTAAAATTCTCTCTGTGCACATCCCTGTGTTGCATAGTAATATTGCTAGATGCTCCAAGACGAGGCCAGTGAAAGCACACACAGAGCTCTTGTGTTGCTTTTATTGTCATTGTCTCAGTGCACTTAGCAGGGTCAATATGACACTTTACCAACCAGCTTGGACCCATTCTCTAGTCGTCTTGTTCACTCAGTTCAGCCTGCATTTGGCTAGCGTTTCAGAGTGCCATTTAAATGTCTTACAGAACTGGAAGCTGAGGGCATACTTTACTATCAATATGGGAGGATAGCTATACAGTAGCTGTGCACAAATTATACTGTGTAACTAGTGACAGAAAGATGTCGGAAGCATCACATTATGAAACACGAAGGTACCCTTTAGAAATTGGTGAGCAGCGTGTGTATTTGATTTTTTAGTTGTGATAAACGCATCTCTTAGTTGTCCTCAATGTTAAATCTCAAACATGGATGAACAGTGCATCCTGTTCGCTTTCACAAACACTGTCTTTTGGTTCCGTGCTCATTTCTTAGACACCAGTTATGGCTTGAGCTATAACTGGTGTTCATCAGAAAAATTAATCATGAAGGGTGCGGGTAGCCCAAAGTAAATGCTGATGAGTTTAAGTAGATGATATTGTATCGACCCAAGTTACTGCCAAGTGTGAGCTGGTGTTCAAGAATGAGTGAGCACCTCTGAGTGGGACTGAATATGTGTGCTGGTGTGAAAGGAACAACCCTAAAAGCCAAACAGATCTTTTTTCTTTTTAACCTTGGTTTCTGCACCCCCAAAATTGACCATCTGTGTGGATGCAGTCGGTGAAATTGTCAACTTTCTAGTAGCATCCCCTGTACTTTTCTTGGCATGATTAGTTCTAATTAATGCCTTTCTTGTCATTTCTTCGCTCATTTGTCTTGGTATTCTAGCACCAATCACTCGCAATGCTGGTAGCACATTATGTAAAAACAATCTTAAAGGGCCCCTAAACCACCTGCGATATTTTTTCAAACATTTCAAGCAAACACGCATATCGTGTTCAGAATGCAGTGATGATCAAGAGTGCCACTTGTTGCAGTGCCGGGAGCTACAAGCACCCTACAAATTCCAAGAAACAACTCCTTCTTCTCTCCAGGCCTTTCCAGCCTCCCTCCCCAATGACGCGTGCTGTGTCAGGATGTTGTGCTTGTGACCTCAACAATCGCTGCTATGATTAGCGAACAAAACCTACGACATTTGATTAATCTTCAAGCAGCTGCCCGCGCTCCTTACTGTTTTTTGTCATGTTGCCCTCGTGTGTTTGCTTGCCAATCGACAGCTGCAGCCTGTAGCGCAACTGCCAACACAGGTTCCATATCGGCACAATTTGTCGAAGCACGAGCAAGCGCAGCAAGAACACCAGGAAGCCAAGAATCATGGAGTTGACGAAGTCGCAGTAACCGAAAGTGGACATTGTTTCGAAGAGCACGTTGCAATGGCATATGACATGTGAGGTTGGAAAGCGCACTCAAGCGAAAAAGGCAAAACGACTTCAGCCAATAAACAAAGGGTAGCAAAAAAAGTGAAATAAGCAATCTTCGCATTCCGATCATCATACCCGTGCATCTCCTTTCTTACAGAACTGTTTCAAAAAAATTCTCACGGCTACAAGTTCATTGTAGGCTTTAGCGACTATGCACCTGAGCTCACTGTTTGCTTTCATAAAAGCGGTTGGGGTGGGGAAGAGAGAGAGAGCATCCGCTGCACTCAGTGGCAGGAGTTAGTGCGCGGTGCAGCGGGAGCCATCTGCTACTGCGCCTGCACTCCTGCTGTGCCAGGAGCGCGCACCTGTTGCTTAGCTCGGGGTGCGGGTGAAACCACCTTTACAGGAACGTTACGTGTAGACTAATATACCGTATTTAGTCGCATAATCCTCGCACTTTTTTTGGTGGAAAACCGATGCAAAATTGAGGGGTGCGAGAATTGCATGGGGAATACTTTCCACGAAAATGTACAGAGCGAAAGAGAAAACGAAGTGGCCGCAAATTAGGATTCTCACTCCAGCAACTAACAGCAAGCTTTGAGAAGTACTAATTAAACTTACCTCAACAATAAAAGCACAGGTTCAACACAAGGCAAGATTTATTTGAGACACAAAAAGTGCAAGCAAATAGTCGAGAAGTAGAATACCATACGCAAAGCTTGTGGGCATTGCGGGCGTAGCGGTAGCGTTCGTCGCTCAACAGGAGCCCTCAAAAGGTAAGCGTAGGACGTCAGTATTGAGCTGATGGCTATTTAACAGAATCATCTGCAGTTTCCTTCTGAAGACATAAAGTTTACCATCAATCCCAGTTTTAGGCACACGGCAGGCCCAACGTATCTTAGTGGCTTTCAGCTGCTGTAAACAGTAGCAAACACAACGCTTGTAGACTCCAAAGGGCCTACCGGCGGCCTTGTTGCCGTTGTTTAGTGCATGATCTATCACTTTCAACTTGAAAGCAGCTGTGTAGCTTCAGTATTGCCCCATATCGTGACAAGATTGCTGACACAACATACAAAACACGCCGCACCGCGCACTTGCCGCTATGGTTTGGCTTGTTTGGATTGAATCTTCGTGCAATAATAGTACGCTTGATGCTTAAGAGATGGCACCAAATGGCGTGCACTATTATCATCAGTGGCTGGAACGAGCAGGCGATATTATTACGGCAGTCTTCAGGGATGTGATAATTACTGTATGAAAAAAAAAAAGATATCGTATTTTTTCTGGGCAATGTGGGGGGTGCAAGAATTATGCAAGTACAAGGATTGCGCAAGTAAATACGGTACACCTATTTGTCCATTTCAAATATTTGAATTATCAAATAAATAAATTTGAATCAAAGTGCTCGAATGTTCGCTCTAGCCTATTTCATTGTAGACTCGTGCAGATTTGCCACTTCACAGCTACATTTCGACCTCTGGGTGGTTTGAAATCCCTTCAAAAGAATTTTTCTGTGGACTAGTTGGTTCATAATGCTAAACTGAAATGCACAAGTTTGGTACAGAGCATAAAAGAGTACACATAGCATAGGACCTGCATCTATGTGGGCTCTTCTGTGTCCAGTAGTTAATTTTCGCTCTGACTTCCTTGTCTCGTTCATTCAGCTGTGGTCTTCGGAACTGTGACGCAGGTGCTGGCTTCCGCGTTTCCTGCAGCCTTTATTGGGGAAGAAGTGTACAACCTGCTCCTGTCGTTCCTAAATTCGGACGACTGCAGAGCATCCGAGATGACGTTACAGATCTTCACCTTTGTGGGTGCCGACATTGACCAGCGTTTCCCAAACGTTGCACAGTAAGTTTTTAACCCCCCGATCGTTGATTTAATTGAAGCTAGCCCGGGTTGCTTGGCTGGACAATAATGGTGCCGCATGTTGCACAGGCGGTTGCTACCCGTGGTGCAGAACTTTATCGAAAACGGCACAGCGAAACAAGCCAAGTATGCTGTCGCTTGCCTCAACGTCATCGTTGGAAACAAGGAGCGTGTCTTTGGGCAGATAATTGATGTAAGTAAGCATGTCATGCATTGAACGTGCACTTTGGTGGACCAAACCATTGGTAACGGTTTATGTGCGGTCTTGAAGGTTGTAAAATAAATGCAGTAGTAGAAAGCTAGGTGTGTTTTTAGATATTATTTACGAGACTATTTCAGTGCACTTAGGACAAAGATATAAGGAAGTCGAAAAACAAATGCTGCTTTTGTTTTTTGTTTGTCTAATTCCTTACGTTAATGCCTGTTCGGTGCATGCACCCTTAAAGTGTCCTGTTGAGAAGTGTGGCAGCTTGGGCTAGTTGGTATGGCATGACGATAGTTATAGCGCGAGAACAAAAGGACGATACAGAGACAAGAAGGACACGAAAGACACGAGCGCTAACTTCCAACGTCCTTCTTGTCTCTGTATCGTCGTTTTGTTCTCGCGCTATAACTATCGTCCTGTTGAAGTCTGAAAAGTTTTTTCATTCACGGTGCACCAACATGATCTATGCGAGTGCACTGAGCGCTGTGCTCTTTCCAATAAAATGGAAGCATACCGTACACTTTAAATAGTGCTGCGTCACACACACTGCCAAGCAGATTGCTAAAGATGCTTATTGTTATAGGATTTTCCCTGATAAGTCATACTGGGCGTGTTTGTCGGTGACTGCCATCATCCATCCCGCCTTGCCTCTTTTCTGGTGCTTATTTGCAAAAGGCATTGCAACAATCTTGTTCAAGTCGGAATTATTGATTGATGCCCCTCTGCCTCCTCCTCCTCTTCTTTTTTTTTTTTTTGTCTATCTCTCTCTAGTTGCTCTGACGCTGTGGTGCAGTTAACTTTCATGCAACAACAGGTTATTGTAGTATGCACTAAGCAGTAGGCATTTAGCAAGTTTTAAAATGAGGGATTTTTCTTAGGTGCAAGAGAAGTGCTTCAAAACTAGCAATTCGTTACAGCACCTGAAGCAACACTTTACACTGGAGTCAGCGTACTTCCGCACGGCACTGGTGTCCATTGGACACATAGCAATGCTCTGTCCGGACATGTTTGGAACCCAGGTGAAGAGCATTGTCTCCAAGGTGGTCGTCAAGGACCTGATAATGGCTGATCGGGTGAGCTGATTGTGCACATGCGTTTACCCGTGGATCACTTGCATGGGAGTGAATTACCTGTGACTGTGCAGGAGGATCCACGGATCTCAGAAACGACGTGGTGTGAATTCGATGCCCTTCCGGAAGAGACCAAAGTCAAGGTAACATGCTGCCTCCCTTTTTACTCTTGTCTTTGTTTGGAGGGCATAGCTTCAATCATCAACCTTATTTCTTGGGTGGCTTTTATGACAATTAGCAAAGTGATTAATAGGATTCCCGAGGTGGTACCATTGAAATTTCAAGGCTGTACGTCAACAACTTCTCTACACACAAGCTTTTTCTCTTTCTAGCCTTGTTTTAAGCCCTAATGGCTTTAGAAACCAAAAGAGGTTTTAGATTGAAATGCTTGCAAAAGTAACAGCTTGACACGTGCCAAATTCTGCAAGGGTCGAACTTATAAAGCGAAACTGTTGCAACCTGAAACGTTTTTCAAGGTTTATTCCAGAAAAACGTTTAACCTAGTAGACATTGCCGTAAAAAATAAATCTGTATTACAAGCCTGGAAGGAAGCAAGAAAACTGGTTTTATTAAATAGTAATTGTGGCTTGAGCACCCATTGCAGTTGTCTTATCGAGCAAGTGGTGACAGGGATGTTCCATCATGTGCAGATTGAAGGCATGAAGATGATGGTACGTTGGCTGGTGGGGCTACGAACCGCATCGGCTTCTGCCAGCTCCACTCTTCGCCTCCTGGTCACAGTCATCAGCCACGGGGGTGACCTCATGGAGAAGGAGCATGTTTCGTAAGTCTTCTTGTGTTACAAGTCATGATTCCTATCAGACTCATTGGTATCGATCAGTGGCTGGGAGAGCTTCAGTGCTTGGACGGAATCACTCCCTGTGCTTTTAACTATCAACTTTTGGGACCGGGAGTGTTTATGTCCGTCATATAAAATCTAGTTTTACCTGCACTAGTGAAAATGTTATTTACATAATCGAATGTTCATATTGTCATAAAGAGTACATTAGTGAGACAGGACAGCCTGGTAATTTCAGATTATCTAACTGCCATCGCGCGGATGCGGCAAGAAAATTGCCCAAAGCAGTGGCACATTTTAATATAGCAGGACACAACTTCAACGATCTCAAACTCTACATTCTTCAGTCTTACTTTTAGTTCGGAAGAGACAGAAAATATACAGAGTCGTACCTTATTCACAAGTTCAATTCACTCCAGCCAGTAGGTATAAACATTTCTAAAGAGACTCTTGAATTCGTTCGCTGTGGTACATACAAGGGTGCAAAAGCTGCGCCAATTGCACCAATTTATACAATTCCCCAATTTTCCGCCAAGCTGCACCAAAACCATGATTTTTTTTTTAAATTGCACTTCACTGCGCTAAAATCTCTGTTCTGCCTCAAAATTTTCCTAGTTGCATCGTCCCCATGATAGATAATCGGTGCCGTGGTCGGGCCAACAGGTGCGCGCCATTGTTACTTTATCTGGTCGAACATGCCTCGCAAGCAAGCCGAGAAGTAGTGCTCTATACCTAACCCCCATCGTGAAATAAAAAAGGGGGGAGGGAAGGAAGGGGGTGTAGCGATTCGAAAATTTCTTGACTTCATTTTAAGTCGTGCAGAACGCTTCTTAAGTCACCTTTGCCTCAGTGCATCGGCGCCCTGCAGAAAAACATTCAGATTTGAATTCAGATTGGTTGTTAACACAAGTCTCGAGACAATTCACTCTTTTTTTACTACTCATTCGTGTATATGCTGCATAATTGTTAGTAGTAGTATTATCGCTGACTTCTGAAAAGGTTACTGGCTTACTGTAAATCATTTGGAGCAGCGCATGACATTTCTGCAGCCCTAAAAAAAACTAAGTTTCTTTTTTCTCTCCTACTACTTAGTTTTACAAATCTGAATTTCATGGTCGCCAGCTTGGCAGAACCACATTTCACTTTGCAGAGTCTGTCTAAGGATTTGACAGGTGTGCCACATTCTAATGTAGACTTCATTGTTTCTACATAATTGTAGTTCAGAATACGCTACTTTTATGGAAATTGCAGTACTCATGTTCACTCTGCACAATTTTGGTGATGTTGAGAGGTTTGTATGCATTTTTTTTCTTTTTCTAGATATGTCTTTTTAATACTGCTCCAAATTCTATCTTTTATAATAAAAGAATAGATGCTTTTTTTTTTTGCCTTAACCTGTTCAGACTTCGTATTTTAGTGCTCCAAAAATAACATTTTTCTGCTCCAAAAGTTGCTCTAAATTCTATTTTGGCTGTTGCACTCCTGTACATACACAAAGTAAACCACCGCAGGTTAAGCCTTCCGTCTAGGAATTTCAAACGTGCCATTGTTAATTTCTAACAACCAGTTCCACAACTGGGACTCCGCGACATGTGTACATTCTCACCTTCCCACCGCTCCGTTATTTTCTTTTTATTCACGGAATACCTGTTTCTTCTTCACTCATACAATTCGTCACAGCCCAGCCCCCCTGGTTCTCTCACACCTGCATATTCAATTTTGCCCCTCCCCCTTCTTTGTTAGGATAGAATAGAGGGTACAAAGCATAGATATGCTGGTGCTAAAGAAATTGTGTTCTAATCTTGAGGAAGACAAGTCCGCTTGTCGAAACGTCAGCTTGACACAACCCCTGTTTACCGACTTTTCATCTATAATATTCTTGAATTTCGGCCTCTGAACCTTTTACATTGTGCATGTAGGTGCATTGGTGTTTCGCTGCAACTTATTATACAGTATTTTATCTAGCCTTTGAACTCAGTGCCCTAAGAGGAGCTGTGCCAAAATATGGAAACATGCTCATGCATCTTACAACTTCTTTTGTGTGCGCGTTTATGTGATCCCTCTAATTTAGGTCGAATTGCTATGTTAAAAGGCACTCACCCCATCTCGATCTTGTGTGCTCTTTTTTTTTTTTGCCCTCATTCTCTTACAAATTTACCCCGCCCCCAATGTTACTGCAGGGCAATGGAACGCTCCTGGCTTCGATACATGGCTGCAGCATGCATGCTCAAGATATGCTGCTGCCCACCCTATGCAGATGTGCTTAGCCATGAGCAGTTTCAGAAGCTTGCCCTTGTGCTTCAGGTAAGTGCTAAATAAGCATATGCATTATCTGGCTTGCTTCTGAGATCAGAAGGTTGTGTTCTCATGCTCGCAACCTGAGATACTTGCTCATCTATGTTTCCGCACGGTGGCAGCAGGACAGCGTGTGCATGTGCCTTCAAAAAGTGTGCAAACCACGCACACCTCACAATTTCAATTTCATCACCATTGGGCCTACTCGTAGCCAATTGTGTGTTGCAAGGCAGTTGATTACAGTCAAGTCTCATTATAATAAAATTGAATCTTAAAGAAGCTCGTTATATATAAAAGTTTGTTATAAAGGTATATTTCTAGCACTATATCTGTCGCAAGACTATCCTTCAGTTACTTCGTTAAAACTGAGTTCCGAGTTTGTTATATCGAGGTTTAAGTGTACTTCTATGCCAGCTATCACGCTACAGTAGCAACACTTTTCATCTTTGGAAACTTTCATGGCATTTCTCGCGATGCGTACATTGCACTGAATGAAACAAAATGGCAGTTTGCCGCAACTCATGTCATGCCAACAGATAGCAACGGGGAGTCCTGGAGTTTTGGTGATAGCGAGCGCCACTTCTGTGAACTCTAATACACATTAGGGCAAATTACCCAAAAAATTAGTGCATTGCCTTATATATGTATTTCAAATTTAACGAGTTGTCTAATTATCTACACGCTTGCCTAGGCCTGATGTTGTGTTATAGAGTTGAACTGACCCACTTAGATTTCATTCAAGTGTATCATTGACACAGTATGCAGATGCCAACAGAATAAAATAGAGCACACAAAAGTAGGGATGGGCAAATAGTAAGTTTTAAGTTCAAAGCAAATCGTAATTTTGTCAAATTATTTCGCATCACATAGTTCAAATAGTGTTATTGCATCTTATTATAAGAATAATAAAAGCATTTTTGTCATGACTGTACCCACTCGCACTACATTTTTAAGAATTGGAACTAGTTATGTGCAAGTGTCAATTTTTTCAATTTGAAGTGATATACAAGCAATTTTGAATAGTGGCAAGATTTGAATAGTAAAAGGGCACATGCTATAAGTGGCAAAATATATTGTGTTTTAAAATTTACTATACTTGTAGCCTATAAGCCCATATAAGAATCTTTTAAACTTTCGAATGAATAATCGATGTGAAGGTAATATGTTTAACATTGAAGTGGGTCTTTACGACAGTGCGGATACTTCCTGGATGGATGTTTTCATGGCACAGCACATGCGCACTGCAGTTAAGTCATCTTTACAGGGGTTACATGTGGCATTGCATACATTTATTTATTCATTTTGAATACAGTAAAAGCTCCATAATTTGAACTCGAAAGAGACTATAAAATTGTTTGAATTAAGCAGAGTTCGAGCTTGTGGGCAGGCGCTAGAACGTATTATGAATGAATGAACAGACATCAATTACGCCACGCTGTGCAGTGAAAAGCCATCTTTGAACTCATTCCCGCAAATTTAGTGAAACTGCACGTTTGTGGCAGGTAACTTTGTAAAGTAAGTTCATGCTTTAACAGCAAATTGAATTTATGGATCAATCAGTGGTACGTCAGAAACAAGCAGCAACTTGCATTCACGTAAGCAGAAAGCCTTGGTGCCAAAATATACAAAGGTATTCATGCTCCAAAACACGTTCCTTTACATGGCAAACTTGTTTCACCAAATCATCTAAAAAGCCCGTGTACATAAATATAATTTGGCCTCTGCATTGCCTCATTCTTCATAAGACCACTATAAAACACCACCCTTCCAATGTTTCATTAACCTAGCCAAAAGAAACACTTTCATGTTGCTATATCATGAAAATATGCTTAGGAATATTCTTCAACTTTTTTCTGCAATTTCACTATGAATTATTAGAAAAATATTCTGGAAGTCTTCGAGAAATATTAGATAGATAGATAGATAGATAGATAACTTTATTGTACACCGAGGGAGGAGAGTCGGGTTTTACCCCGACGCCCCTGCGGGCCGCTCCCACGTTGGAACAGGCAGGGAGTACCTGCCTGCGGCATCGTGGGCCCCTTGGATTGCCCGAAGCTGACGGTGACGATCCGTACTTTTGATGGCGGAATAAAACCCTTGTCTTGGGATGATTTGCGCCTTGAGTTCCTTGGGTATGTGGGGGCAGTCCCACATCATGTGCTCAAATGTACACACACACCCACAGTCCGGGCAGTCAGGAGATATATCCATATAAATAGATACATTAGCTGGGCAGGGGTAAACCCCTGTCTGTAGTAGTCTGAGCGTGACTTCTTGTCCTCTGGTAAGATGCGAATGGGGTGGAGGAAAGACCCTACGACTCAAACGATAATGTGAAGTGACTTCGTTAAATGTCGCTAGAACGTCCCGCGACCCTCGATCAGCCGCACCCCCATCCAGAGGATCGGCCCCGGGCGGGGCGGAGCGGTCCAACGTGCCAGGGCCGTGAAGCCCCGCGCGGAAGGCAAGTCCTCGCGCCCGGGCGTGGGCCAATTCGTTGGAGTTGGTGATGCCGCCGATCGTGGAGCCCATATGGGCCGGGAACCAAATGATCTCGTGTGGAGTGATGGTCCTACCTCTGAGAATTCTAGCAACAGGTGGGGAGACCCTGCCAGAGGCAAAGGCTCTAACCGCCGAACGGGAATCAGAGTAGATCTGAACACGGGATGAATCCAAAAGCCCTAGTGCGATGGATACCTGTTCAGCTATTGCTGGGGAGGTTGCCTTGACAGAGCATGCCGACATTACTGTACCTCGCTCAGAGACCGCAACGGCCACATAACGATTCCTATCCGCACGCGCAGCGTCCGTGAAGGTCGACGATCCCGACTTCGAGTGCACCTGCTCCAAAATTTTCTTGGCTCTAGCCCTTCTCCTTGCGACGTTAAATTGAGGGTGCATATTCCTAGGAATAGGATAAACTACGAGTGCCTGTCTAACGGCGGAGTCAAGAGAAGTCATCCGCTCTTCCTGGAGTATTGTAGAAATTCCGGCACGTGCCAAAATCTCCCGACCCGCCCGGGTGACCGAGAGGCGAGAGATCTGCGCCGTGCGTTGAGCCTCTATAATTTCATCCAACGTGTTGTGAATTCCTAATGCTAACAGCCCCTCCGTGCTAGTTCGGATTGGAAGGCCGAGTGCCCTTTTAACAGTTTTACGGATCAGTACATTGAGCTTCTCCCTTTCTGCAGCGAGCCAGTGATGCATAGACGCAACATAATGAACGTGACTCATGAGGAAGGCATGAAAGAGGCGAAGAAGATTGTCCTCCTTCATGCCTCCTTTCCTGTTAGAAACTCTAATAATGAGGCGAAGCGTAGCCGCAGTATGTTGCTCTAATCTACGTAAAGTTTCCGTGTTACGTCCATCCGCTGAAATGAGCATGCCTAATATCCTGATACAGCTAACCTTGGGAATTCTAGCCCCACTAGCAGTCGATAATGTCACATCCACCTGCTCAGGGGGGACCCAGTCCTTAGGTCGCCGTCCTTGTCTGGTGGGCCTGTATATTAATAGCTCAGATTTACTACTTGAAAGCTTTAAAGACATACGACTGATGTTTCTTTCAACCGTGTTGACCGCCTCCTGCAATCTGTCCTCAAGGCGCCCTATGGCACCGCCTCGGACCCACACCGTGATATCATCCGCGTAGAGCGCACTTTCCAACCCCTCGAGTTCGTCCAGTTCGCGAGCAAGGCGAGTCATGCCAATATTGAAAAGAAGCGGGGAGACGACTGCCCCCTGAGGGGTTCCACGTGAACCTAATTCGTACCGTTCTGACTTCAGCTCCCCCAACTTAAGAGTAGCCGTTCGGTCACTGAGAAAAGCAGCGGCAAAATTATAAAATCGCGCACCCAGGTTCATGTCATTTATGGATTCCAATATGTGGGCATGAGATATGTGATCAAACGCCTTAGCCAGATCGAGACCAAGTATGGCCCTGGCATCGCGAGTGCTGTCGTCAATGATGTGAGATTTAAGGAGAAGCATCACATCCTGCGTTGAGAGGTGTGGACGGAAACCCACCATATTCGGAGGGAGGAGACCCTCATCCTCGATAAATGCACAGAACCTATTATTCAGAACATGCTCATAGACCTTTCCAACACAAGATGTAAGTGAGATGGGGCGGAGGCTGTCAAGGCTGGGCTTTTTGCCCGGCTTAGGGATGAGGATCACCTCCGCATGTCTCGAGAAATATTAGAACATTTCATTCAATTCACACTCATTCTTCAACATTCATATTCGCTTCGCACTCAGAATTTCACTAGTTGCGCAGCTCTAGCGATTTGTGATCATTCTGGGTCGATTTCTACAAGATAAAAGCCAAGAGGCTCCCATTTCAAATTACAAATATAGATATCAGTGCGTTTGAATTATCTGAAAGTTTCTCCCACAGAAATATATAGGGCTGTGCCGAAACCAAGGTGTCAGTTTGAAATAACGAGCATTTACTATATGTTGAAATTTTGAACAGTTCAAATTTAAGTTCTGTAGTATCCAAACAAGCATAGTAGAAAAAATAACGCCATCTGCTGCTAAAGGGAACCATGTGTAGATGCGAAGCAGCGGCCTTTAACGCTTACACTGGCAGAAAGATTGATGCTGACACTCATTGCGGCGTTGTGCTGGAGAGAAACCTGTGGATGTGCAAAGCGCGCAGTGATAAATCAGTGTTTCCTACTGAAACATGCCAATCGCTGATAATGGGCTGTGAGAGACAGAAGGCTCTGATTGGATGCAGAGACCCGCAGTCCGCTTTTAGTTATTGCACACACTGTGAGTTTTTATTGTTCAGCAGGGCACTGGAGAAATCTCCCACCGGCACTACCTCGGAAGTCAAGATCCAGGGCATATATATAGGGGGTTTCCAGTAAACA
This sequence comes from Rhipicephalus microplus, assembly GCF_043290135.1. Lineage (NCBI taxonomy): Eukaryota > Metazoa > Arthropoda > Arachnida > Ixodida > Ixodidae > Rhipicephalus > Rhipicephalus microplus. Next base: position 267,906,443 of record NC_134701.1, on the reverse strand, counting down.
ATTGTGCAGGGCGAGCAGTCTCTCTCTTTTTTTTTTTTTTAATCAAGAAACTTGCTAGCAAATACTGTCGGCGTTAGCATTGCAAAGTGAGAGAGGGGGAAGGGACGCGCATGCGCAATGAGAGTGCAAACACCCTTGGGAGGGGTGCCTAGAAGACAACCCTCGCAGTTTTTTTATATAAACTATAATGTTTGCTCACATTTCCGAAGCCCACTGCCTGTCTCCTAATGTGCATGGTCCGTTACTGTCTAGGACGAGTGCCCGGAGGTGCGCGAGCAGTTTGGCCAGAAGTTGCACAAGCATCTGCTGGCCATGCGGCTACCACTTCAGTTCCTGGCCATCTTCGCCCTGGGCGGCGTCGAGAAGCGGCGGCCCCTGCGCAACCAGCTGCGTCAGTGGCTCCTGTCGTGCATCAACAAGCGGCGGGATTTCCTGAAGCAGCACTCCATCAACTCCATGAAACTGATCACCATCCTGCCCGACTATGTGATCCCCTATGCAGTCCATCTGCTTGCCCACGACCCTTGCTTGCCAAAGTATGACGACGTTCCAGGACTTGTACAGATCAAGGAGTGAGTGCACAATGCCTCTGGCACCCGTCTCAAGGATGCATCCCTTACCGCCCTGCTTTTCAGTCTTGTTTTGGCAGACTGGATGCCTTCAGGTGGTACGCGAGGGTTTATTGGTCAGCTGCTAGCTCGAAGCACATCACATGCTACGCACTCTCAAAAAGAAAAGTGCTCCACATTCGCCGCCATGGCCTGCTGACTAATACTTCTGGATTACACGCAAAGAAACACCCGATAAAGTGGACATGAGGGCAACTGTCACTGTAGCTCAATTGATACGGCATTGCATGCTTTATCAAAGTTTGCAGGTTCAGTTCCTACAGGCTACAGGTCTTCTTATTTGCATTAATTTCTTCACACCATAATTACTACAATATAGTTAAAAGACTGTAAATGACGTCCCCTATGCATTTCTTGGCTATACTGTTCACTGTTTTCATCAAGGTTGGGCCTAACGAACAAATAAAAACAAGTCTCTAAGTTCCCCTTTCTGTGCGGCTTTCTCGTAGGTGGATGCAAAACTCGCTGGTGCTAGCTGAGACGAAAGAGGAGAGAAAGTGCTTGTAGCGTGTGACTAATCTCTTTAATCCTGTTCATACTTACGGGCTCTAAAAGTTTTTGTAAGGCAGTGAACATTGATTATGAGGTCATTCAATGATAACGTGAAAAAGAGTCACTGGGCACCACAATGCAGCTAAGTCACCTTGAAGTGTCACTTCGCTGCACTGTGGATTATCCCTGCATAGGTGCTTCCACTACATAGTGGTGCCACATTGCAGTAAAACCACCTGTGCAGGTGGGTTACATGTGAAATATAATTGAGCCGCGATTCGACGAAGTCAGGGGTACCCGCAAATTAGTTAAATCGGAGGCTACGTAATATATAAAACAGAATTTTTCGGTCCTTCTAAATTTAAAATGGTATCACAGAAACTCAAAAGCTACTATGTCAGTGTATTTGCTATTAACTCTCACCGTTTCACCTGCATGCTTTTTTCATCAGGCAAAACTGACCAAAAGCATAGAAAAAAATGTCCAGTCTGTCGTTTCGTGCAGATTTAGTTTGTAAGTACCAAAACGAGAATGCCTCTGCTGCGTCAGTTCTACCGCTCCTGCACTGACAGCACAATTCCACACGTTCTAGATGTCATAAATTCCTAAAAATGTATTTTTTTTTCTCCTCTTTCTCTCTGTCTCTTTTTTTTTCTCTAGAATGCCTTGTTAAATCAGGTTTGGTGGTGAAGTTTGCTTCGTTATTTCACATTTGTGAAATTGTTAAGCCTATGGGTAACTGCAGGGGAATCCGCATCTGTTCCCTAAATTAGGAAATTCGTAGAATCGAGTTTCAACGGTACATCTATTTGTCTGCTTGTTTATTCGTTGCAACTACTTAGAAATATAAAAATTTTCATTTCCGAAATGTGATTTTAGCTTAGGGGCATGTTGTTTGTTTATCTGTGTGCAGGTGTCTCTGGTTTTTGATGGAGCCACTAATTACCAAGAACGAAGGCTACAGCTTCAGTTTCTTCAAGAGGCTTATCGAGAACATCAAGCAGACCCGCGACAACCAGTGTCCCAACGACAAACAGGCACAGCTAGTAAGTGCTGCCTGTCAGATTCCTAAAGCCAAACCTTAAACAATCTCCACCTCTTTTACATGCTAAATGTTTTTGAACAACTCAGGCAATGTAAATGAAAACAAAGGTTGGGTTAGAAGGGAGGTGAAGATGACCCCTACCTTTGTTTTCATTTCCTTTAAGTTGGGCTCAACACTGAATGTCGTGAGATACCAACTTACGCTAACTACTACTCTGCTTCTTTGTCTGTGCTGTTGCAGAAACTGTATGCAGTGTGTGACCTGGCCCTTGGGCTGGTAATGACCAAGACCACCAGTTTTGTGCTAAAGGACTTCCCTCAGGAGCCTGTGCTGCCATCCAAGTGGTACACCCTGCCGGACAAGGTGAGAATGACTCTGTAATGATGCACAATGAACTGGAGCTGACTTGTTAGTAACATAGTATAGTTTTATTTGCATTTCAGATTAAAGCTAGAGCTATGTGAATAGCAAAATTGTGGGTATAAAGCGAATTTGAATTTTGAAGTGTGAGAGTGAGTCGAATATTATTAGAGGATTCTTCAAATACTTCCCCCGCAGGGGCGCCTGCGCAAGTAGGCGTTTGGTGTGTAGTGACACCACGGACCCGAGCTAACGGGGGAGTTTCTACTCCCTCCCACGCCTAGCCGTGCGTGGCTTTGCCGTGTCCGGGGAAAAGGGGATCCTGGGGGTTGAGCCGACGCTGGGTGATTGGACCTTTAAGGCCCCCCGGCAGAGGCAACACACCCCTTTGGCCCCGGCTTCACGTAGACGGCACCCCTGGGCTGACCCACCCAGGGGAAATCGGCAGTCGCCTTTTCCTATCTCTTTCTCCCTACATCTGCGTCTTTATCTCTCACTTTTTATCTGTCCTGTCTTCTCCTCTCTTCTGCTTCTGTTTATTTCCAAACTTCCTGGCGGCTAGGGTTAACCCTGTGCAAATAGCCTACCTTGGTCTAGGCGCATTGGGTTATAGTAGCTTTGTACGGCTGGCGTCTGCAGGTTTTAGCACCCGCAAAGTTGTAGCGTCCCCTCGTTGGGCTCCGTGGTGGGTGGCCGCCAACGCTTCTGAAGAAAATAAACAGGCATGCATAGAGCATTTCCATTATTAAGGGATCGTACCGCCTTAAAGCGCGTACGCACCGAAGGCTTAGGATTTTTCAACCGATCAACTGAAAACTTCCCCCATTTTCATGTTATACATAGTGAGATCAGCAGCAAGCAAGCCAGAACTGTATCCCCCTTTATAGTAGCCAGATGTCTCACAGAAACTCTAGGAGCCGGGTACAAAGTTACCAAAATGGCCAGCGGAGACCTCCTCCTTGAAGTTCGAGAAAAAGAACAGTTTGAAAAGCTACAGAATCTTTCAACTTTTGGTGACACTCCCATCACTGTAACGCCACACAGATCCATGAACACAACCCGTGGAGTAGTATCTGATGCTGATTTGCTCGGCTTGACTGAAGAGGAACTTCTGGAGGGGTGGAAGAGTCAGAATGTGACCAATGTACAAAGGATCACCATTAGAAGAGACAACAAGGTAACACCAACAAAACACCTAATACTCGCGTTCGCTTCCAGTAATCTGCCTGAAAGTATTCAAACAGGGTACACTAAGACGTCGATCAGACCATACATACCTAACCCACGTCGTTGTTTTAAATGCCAGAAGTATGGCCGCGGCTCACAAAGCTGTCGTGGTCACCAAACTTGTGCACAATCAGAAGAACCATCACACTGTGTGAACTGTGGCGGAAATCATGCCGCATACTCACGGTCTTGCTCATTTTGGAAAAAAGAAAAGGAAATCATCACATTGAAAATTAAAGAAAATATCACATTCAAGGAAGCAAGACGAAGAGTGTCGCCATTTTATGGCGCTACATATGCTGATGCGGCGCGTCAGGGGGCAACGCCGCACGAGCCCTCGCCACTCCTTCGGCCAGCGCAGAGCGAGCCGACGGCTGTGGCACCTGTCCCCAAGGCGGCAGTAGTTCAGTCTACTCCGCCTCCTAGTGAATGGAGGCCGGAGACTCCAGGGTCCTCTAGTCTCAAGGCCTCCCCTCACCAGGCGAGGCCTAAAATCCGAACCACCAGCTCGCATGTGCGGGCACCCAGTGCCTCTGAGGAGGCAATGGATACAACGGTACCCTTGGTACCAAAAGAGCGGCGCGCCTCCTTGGAGCGCGCCAAGAAAAATAAAAAACCAATAACGGGGCCGGACGACCGTCCTGCCACCTGAATTAACGAGCTCACTCCAACACAGGATACTCTTTGTACACACAGCAGCGTCTCTCTTGTTTAAATATGCAGACAGAAATATTACAGCGGAACATCCGAGGCCTTCTTCGAAACCTCGATGACTTACAAGAACGCCTCCATGAACACAATTCAAGAGTGCTGTGTGTACAAGAGACACACTTAAAACGAACTAACACAAACTTTTTACGTAACTACATAATCTTCCGAAAGGATAGAGATGATGCCATGCTACCATCCGGTGGTGTAGCGGTTATAGTAAGTCAAGGTATAGCATGCACACAATTACCCCTTCAAACTTCCCTCGAGGCGGTGGCTGTCCGAGCAGTTATTCTAAACAAACTTGTCACTGTCTGCTCTTTGTACATACCTCCGCACCACCGTCTCGAAAAACTTCGATTCCAGTCTTTAATAGACGAACTACCTGAACCTTATCTGGTCCTTGGGGACCTGAACGCACATAATGGTCTGTGGGGTGACTCTCGCTGTGATGCACGAGGTCGTCTCATTGAACAATTCCTCATTTCATCGGGTGCTTGTCTGTTGAATAGGAAAGAGGCAACATACTATAACCTTGCCAACAAAACTTACTCTTCCATGGACCTCAGTATTGCATCTCCTTCACTTGTACCATTACTTCAGTGGAAAGTCATAAATAATCCATACGGAAGTGACCATTTCCCTTTAGTTTTGAGTACACCAATAATAACTGAATGTCCTCCACATGTCCCCAAATGGCTGGTAAACAAAGCCAACTAGGAACAATTTCAAAAGCTTACTCACCTGAATTGGACTGACATATGCGGGTTAGGCATAGATGAAGCTGTGCAGTACTTCACGGCTTTTCTTACTGACGCAACAACCAAGTGCATTCCACAAACATCTGGACTGCCCGGCAAACGACACGTTCCATGGTGGAACACTGAGTGTCAGAATGCGCGAAAGGAACAGAACAGGGCATGGAGGTTGCTGCGGAACTCGCCGACAGCGGAAAACCTTGAAAGCTTTAAGAAAATAAAATCTCGAGGCAGGAGAACGCGTCGGCAGGCCAGAAAAGAAAGCTGGCACAAGTTTTTATCAGGGATAAATTCATATACACAAGAGGCTAAAGTCTGGAACATGGTTCGTAGGGTAGCAGGAAGACAAGTACACTCACTCCCACTCGTAAACACACAGGGTGATAGCCTGGAAGATCAAGCGAACTTCCTCGGTGCACACTACGAGCGGGTGTCTAGCTCGTCACACTACACTGAAGCTTTCCAAAGACACAAAGCAAAGATAGAAAAGCAGAAACTAGAATCCAAGTGCACAAATTACGAGGAATACAACCAATATTTCAACTTAGCTGAGCTGCAAACATCACTAAACTCTTGCAATAATTCCGCTCCAGGCTACGACCGTGTCACATATGAAATGTTGAAAAACCTGCCGCTCAAAACGCAAAAAACTTTACTCTCTCTATACAATGCTATCTGGCTTTCAGGCACCATCCCTGCTTCCTGGAAAGAGGCTATTGTTATCCCTATTTTGAAACAGGGCAAGGACCCTTCCTCAGTTTCAAGTTATAGGCCCATTGCACTAACCAGCTGCCTTTGTAAACTTTTTGAAAAAATGATAAACCGGCGGCTTTTACATTTTTTTGAAACACACAATCTGCTCGACCAATTTCAGTGTGGGTTTCGGGAGGGTAGATCCACCACCGACCATCTGGTGCGTATCGAGGCACAGATCCGAGACGCTTTCGTCCACAAACAATACTTCCTCTCAGTGTTTCTCGATATCGAGAAGGCCTATGACACAACATGGCGTTTTGGCATATTAAGAGACTTGTCTCACCTGGGTGTGCGCGGTAGAATGCTTTCCATAATCGAGAGTTACTTGTCCAATCGGAAATTCCGTGTCCGTGTGGGCAGTATTCTCTCGCAAACATTTGTGCAAGAAACGGGAGTACCGCAAGGTGGTGTACTTAGTTGTACACTTTCTATTATTAAAATGAATTCCTTGCACCTGTCCATCCCCCGCAACATGTTCTATTCCACATATGTCGATGACGTCCAGCTTGGCTTTAAGTCATGCAACCTAGCAATGTGTGAGCGGCAGGTTCAGTTAGGTTTAAACAAGGTCTCCAAATGGGCAGAGGAAAACGGATTCCGGCTGAACCCAGGAAAAAGCACGTGTGTCTTGTTCTCCCGAAAGAGAGGCATGCATTCAGAACCCGACATTGAACTGAACGGCCAACGTCTGTCTGTGAATGCGGAGCATAAATTCCTAGGCTTAATCTTGGACAACAAGATGACCTTCGTACCACACATAAAGTATTTAAAAACAAAATGTTTAAAAGCCTTGAATGTTATAAAAGTGTTGTCACGTACTACGTGGGGTAGTGACAGGAAATGCCTCATGAACCTGTATAGAAGCCTCATTCGCACCCGCTTAGATTATGGTGCCATTGTTTACCAGTCTGCGACTCAAAGCGCTTTGAAGATGCTGGATCCCGTGCACCATTTAGGCATCGCCTTTCTACGGGTGCTTTTCGCACCAGCCACGTAGAAAGCCTTTACGTTGAGTCGAATGAGTGGTCGCTTCATCTGCAAAGAACTTACATGTCCTTTGTATATTTTCTTAATGTGAAAGCAGACAAGAGGCACCCCTCATACTCTACGATTAATGATTTGTCGAGCTCTATTTTGTTTCAAAACAGGCCTTCAATGAGGCAGCCCTTCTCAGTTCGCCTGAAGGGTCTAGCTGAGGACACTGGAGTGTCACTC